>NC_086018.1:41912940-41977940 GCF_029281585.2 Gorilla gorilla gorilla | reverse complement strand
TCATCGGCATTTGGGGAAAAACACAGCTGACCTTTCACAATGTGGGCTATTTTGTATAAAAACCTGATTTCTAATTGCTCCTAGGAAACTGAAGGTCAGGCACCCCCGGGCTTTTGCCCTGCTTGACAACACCTAAGTACCACTGGCCAGAGCGAGGGTAGCTGCTCGGGGAAGCCTCAAGGTTCAGTGCAGCCCCTGCTGCCCTCACTCTCAAGCCACCAAGGTGGGCTCCTCACTGTGCCTGCACCTTGTAGGTACCTTACGGTAAAGAACTATGCCCCTTCCTCCAACAAGAGGGCAACCCAAAGACAGACTGACAGCCCGCCTCCAACACCAGCAGAGAAGCACGCTCCTCTAAGGTGGTGAAGACCATTCCTCCAGCACCTCCTGCTGCCACGATGCACCTGCCCTGCAGCCATTGAGGGGTGACCCCTGCCTTCGGACACTCTCTCCCAGGTAACACCAAGTCACAGCCCTCCTCCTGGCCTATTACAGGCCCTCATCAAGGATGCCACAGCCTTACCGCCACCTTGGGTTCTGTGAAGGCACAAGACTGAACTGCAGGGGGTAGGGAGCAATTTCTGGGCTGGGAGCCCTGAGAGTGGAGCTGGCGACCTTCACAAGCGATACTGCATGTGCGATTACTCTGTGGGACTGCCCACCCCCAGGCCCACCCAGCCCACCGGGACTTTATCTACTGTCCAAAGCTTGGCTCCCCTCACCCTGCAGGGGTCACAGGTGAAACAACACTACCTGGTTAACTTTCAGCAAAGCACCTCTTCTTGGTAAGATGGAAGAATTCCGAGAATCGATGACCATGGCGTGCTGAAAAAAATTTGAAAGGGGATATTTTCACTTTAAGAAGCTCTATTAGATAACCATGAGCACTCACAGCACGTGGGCCACACCACGCTAGCACTCTACAACTATCATGTCATTTCGTGTTCACAGAGCCCTTGGAGGAAGTGAGGGTGACTGTCCCTATCTTACATAGGAGGACACTGAGACGTCCACACTGAGACTTGAGCTTCAACTGAATAAACGATTCCTGCTCACTACGTGGGAGTTGAACACCCACCACTGGGTTCATTCTCTCAAGGAGCTCGACGCCCTGGCCTCAGTCGGCTCAGCCAGGTTCCTCCTCCTTTTTGAAAGCTGAAATTCCACAGTCAGCTCTGAAGCACACCTCTTCTTGTTACCACTGACATTATTCGGAAAGGACCACGCGAGGCAGGACACCACAAGCCCTCGGGGAGTGGGGGTCGCCACTGTGGACACCCCATCTGGGTGACGCTTCTCAGTCAGCCCTGATATTGGCAAAGACTGTTTTCCCAATGCATAGCATGGTTCCATCAACAAAATTATTTACTCCAACTAAGAGAAACTGTTACCGAAAGAGATGATTTCAGTGAATGTCCGCTTTCTTTTCGAACAGCAAATGACGCCGTCCTTGAGAGGCAGCCCAGTTCTCGCCACACGCCTTCCCACTTGACAGTGTGGCTGGTCTTCCATATGGGAAACTGCAACATGGAGATCAGACATCTTTCCGGACCACACATACTTAGGAAGTTGTTGCAAATCATTTTTTGGAATGAAGCATCATGAAACAATGAACTAAATATCTAATTTTTTTTAATGATGAGAGAGAGGGAGAAGGGGAAGAAGAGAAGAAGGGGAAGAGAAAACCAGAGGGAAGAAGGACAAAGGAAGAAAGGGGGAAAGCTGTGAACGGAATCAAAGGCAGTACTGCTCTAAGTAGCAGGACTGCACCCCAGGTGAGGGACAGGGCTGGTCTGAGGGCTGCAGGCAGCTCTGTCATTGAAAGGCGCTATCTCTTTCCCACTTCTTTGTAATGCGTAAGACACCTAAGATGATCTGATGGCGCAAACCCCACCTCGTCCACCCGACCCTGTCTGAAGCCAGGCCTGGCAACCCAGCGACTTGCACCGGCCCAGAGAGAAGGTGGCAGAGATGAGAGTTATGTGGGAGGCAAGGGATCCTTCCTGCAGCAGAGGCCTGAGCCGCGTGAATTCTGGGGTCCAAGTAGGTGGCACCTGCTTCCCAGCCTGACGCTCTCTTTCCTGCTGCCAGGACAGCTCATCTTAGATTTCTATCTCAGAGAAATGTTTTCTGAACAGTGAACGATGTTTGGTGGCTTTGAGAAGTGGGAGGACAGTGATTTAACTCTCACAAGGAAGCCACGTCACCCCACACTCCCCAGGGCGTGTCCCATGCTGGGCCCTCTCTAGCCCTCAGGCTTGCAATTGAACTCCAGGCCATGGGGTGAGTGGGTCACCAGCAGGCCCAGAACACTCCATCCCACCTTCATGGTGAGAGGCACCCACCTCAGCACCCGCAGGGCACCATGCCAGGCACTGGGGAGATGGTACAGGAGGGGCAGCCTGCACAGCCACCATCTCTACACTTAGGGCCACCTGGGATTCAGGCACTTTCCCAAATGCCTATGGGAGGTGTAGAGCTTCCTAAATCATTTCTTCATTCCTTAGAAGGCCTGACATGGGCCCCAAGGATACCACTGAGTATGATTTGGTCCGTTCCTCTAGAAGCTCAGCTTCAGGGCTGCCGGTGACGAGGTCTCTGCCCTCCCCTTTCCTCCTCCTCTCTACCTGCACCCACCGGAGGGCTGAGTCTACACTTTGGTGTCTTTCATCTCTGCTATTCCTTGTGAAAAAATAAGGTATTTCTACTCTCCTAAAAATCTGCTCTTTAAAAAGGCTTAGAAAGAAATGAAGCATGACACTGGGGAGAAGGGTGGCTAAGCTCCCGGGAGCCCAACCACTGTGGGTGCACACAGGCACCTGGAGACCTGCTGGAGGACGGCGGGCTGGAGAGAGCAGCATGTGGCCCAGGTTTCCCCTCCACGGCCCCACCAGAGGGCATCCGAGGACGGTATCAAAGCAGAAAGGTGTCTCAGGGCTGCTCCCTTCCAGACAAGAAAATTTGGAGAAAAGGAAATGAAAGTGCAAATGTGCCCAGATTCTCCCATCTCCATCTTGAACCTGGAGTCTACCTGGCCCAGCTCTGTGTGCTCTTGAGTTCTCATGGCCTTGGTCTACAAGGACCAGAGGCCCGGGGCACTAACGCACCTCAAGCACCTGCACTGCGCCACGCGCCGCATCAGGAGCTTTACCAAGCCTCTCATCCAACCCTCACAACGGCCCTGGGAGGCCGCGCTCCTGTCCTTCACTTCACAGATGAGCCATTTGCCTGAGGTCGCACAGCCCTAAGGGAGACGGGGGAGTCAAGCCCAGGTGGTCGCCTCCAGGGCTTCTGCTGGGTTCTTGGAGGGAGAGCACACTTAAAGCTTCCTGGGCCCCACTATCTGTGAGTCGGACTTGGCAGCTCAAGGTGGAGCCCGCGAATGTGCATTTCTAACAAGCCCACAGCTGAGGTCGATGCTGCTGCTCTGAAGACCACATGTGGGGAACGACTCTTACATAGTATTCTATCTCAGGGCTCTCCGCATGAACTAAAGCCCAGAATAAGAGGAGTCAGGAACAGTGGAGAAAGGAAAGAGAAAAAAAAAGAGCAGGTTATCATAAAGCCCCAAAAAGGCCAAATGACATGAATTCCAATGGTGGCATTTAATCACACCCTTCCAGGTGTAAACTTAGGTGTGAACCAAAAATGAAACCTTCTGGACCAGGCGCAGTGGCTCACGCCTGTAATCCCAGCACTTTGGGAGGCTGAGATGGGCAGATCACTTGAGGTCGGGAGTTCGAGACCAGCCTGGCCAACATAAAGAAACCCCCATCTCTACTAAAAATACAAAAATTAGCTGGGCATGGTGACGGAGGCTGAGGCAGGAGAATCACTTGAACCGGGGAGGCGGAGGTTGCAGTGAGCCAAGATCGTGCCATTGTACTCCAGCCTGGGTGACAAGAGCAAACCTCTGTCTCAAAAAAAAAAAAAAAAAAAGAAACCTTCCAGTGATCTGACCAACTCTGCTGACTATGAGAAACTGTCGGTCTCCACACATATGGGGAGGGACAACCAATGGTGCCTCAGGTAGTCAGGACGAGGTTAAGGAGCTGCTAACATGGGCATCAGCCACTCTCAGGTCCCTGTAGCCTGTACTCGGCTAGAGAAGAGGCACCCGGCCAGGAGGTACCTGGTGCGGAGGGCAGACGGCCTGTGCTCTCCACGCTGCCCTCTTGCTGCCTTTGGGAATCAGTGAAAAAGGCACGCTGTTTTCCCCCAAGCCCAGAGGGAAGGACTGAAATGCTACTCACACTGTACTCAGCTGACATTCCTCTGTCCGTCTCCCGCAGTGAGCTCCAAGGGAACTGTCCGGTAACTTTATATAAGTTTACAGAGAAACTAGGAGACAATGGGATAGAGCTTTAAAAGCTGAAACAGTGATTAGAACTTGCACACATTTAAATCAACAGATTTAACACTACGCCCGTGGGGCTCATCTTCAAGAGGAAATCTACAGCATGTGGTCACTGCAGAAGTGGCAGCTGATTCTGTCACGGTTCTTTTCACAAATAAGCCACCTATTTTAACTTTTCTATCAGGCCAGTGTACTCAATGATCTGTTGGGCTTCCTACTTTCTTTCGAAGTTTCCGGGCCGTGGTTTGAAGAAGGACAGGCCATACGAAGTTTCTTTTGTTCCATAGGAAAACTGAAAGGTCACCTTTTCTGCACGACCAAGAAGATTAGGAAGCTTGAGGCCAAGTACCTAGGAGGAAAAAAAAAAAAAAAAATAGCAGTGGTCTGAATTGAAGGAATGAGAACTTTGGATTGGATAAAGACTATGCTAGCTAAGGGACTTTCATAAAAACAGAAGGAAGATGCTAACTACAGATCTAGTCTTTCATTTGTAATCACTTTCATTCTTTAAAACATGCCGCTGCTGAGTGCTCACATCCTGCATTCAAACCTGATTAATGCAAGGGTCAAGCTAACCTTGCCACCTGTGAGGCTCAAGAATGTTACAGATTTAGAGTTTAAAGGAATTTGAACAAGAGACTATTAATATGAACATTCTCCAAATCATTCCTAATTACTAACGTTAACATTGTTATCAAACAACCCAAAACGTATTATCACCAATTCTACGGTGATTAAAGAGAAACCACAAATAACAACAGATTAAGGTAAATGAAATGACCGAATTTTGAAACTATCATCAGCTTTTAGAATGCAGTCATAGTGTAAAAGTTCCCAACTCAAAGTTCCAATATAAGAAAGTAAAAAGCCTGTAGCATACCATACTGCCTTCATTGTTTCCAACCATGGTGTTATAACTGCCCGTTAATCTCCTCAATTCAGTTACTTCAAAGGTAACGTCTAACCCATTTGGAAGTGCATCATCACCTAAATAAAAAAATATTAAACAATAAGACAGCCAGGATGTTATTTTACTTTGGGTTCCCATTGCTAAAAAAGGCAAAAAACAATCTGAAGGTTCATTCTATTTTACAATCTCCTTTGGAAAATAATATAATCATGAGAAACGTTTAAGAACACTCCCACACAAAATCAAAATATTGCCCACCTCTACACCAAAAAATAATGTTTCTAGTTTCTCTGGCAGAATATATCAATAAACAGGGCTGAGCACAGTGACTCAGGCCTGTAATCACAGTGCTTTGGGAGGACAAGGTGGGAGGATCACTTTCAGGCCAAGAGTTCAAGACCAGCCCCTGCAACATAGCTACAAAATTTTTAAAAATTAGCCAGATGTGGTGGCGAGCACCTATAGTCTCAACTATTCGGGAGGCTGAGGTGAGAAGATCACTTGAGCCCAGCAGTTGGAGGCTGCAGTGAGCTATGACTGTGCCACTGCATTCCAGCCCGGAAGACAGAGCAAGACCCTGTCTCTAAAAAAAAACCAAAAACCAAAAAAAAAAAACAATCTACCTTTGCTACAAGGAGATAACTATAAGCAGCATTATTCACTTAAGCAAACTTAAGCAAACAATATTTGCTAAAGGAATCTGTTCTCCTATTAGAGAGGTCCTTGAAAATATTTGGGTTCTCAATTCAACCGACATGAAAATGTGGAACTCACATGACAACAGGGGTGTCAGTAACCCTCGAAGATAAGTGTGAGATTGTTTACTGTGTTACTGTGTGTAAGAGGCATGTCTGTCCTCCCCTGCACCAGGTATGATTTGGGTCTGAGCTGGAAGCAGCCACCTCATGACCCACCATGGCCCTGGGGTGCCTTGTGCGGAGCGGGCTGGGCTCTGTAGGAATGAGTGGCCTCTCACAGGAAGGAAAGGCGACTCCTGCCTTGTACACAGGGGTGCTCAGCCCTGGCTGGACATCTAGATGCATTTGGGCAACTGTCAAAATATGCTGATGCTCAGGCACTGCTCTAGGAACTCAGGTCCAACAGTTCTAGGGTGGAGCCTCAGTACTGTCTTTTCCTTTTTTCTGAGATGGAGCCTCATTCTGTCACCCAGGCTGGAGTGCAGTCGGATGATCTCAGCTCACCGCGACCTCCACCTCCCGGGTTCAAGCAATTCTCCTGCCTCAGCCTTCCGAGTAGCTGGGATGACAGGCACCCGCCGCCACACTCTGCCAATATTTTTTGTATTTTTAGTAGAGACGGGGTTTCACCATGTTGAACAGGCTGGTCTCGAACTCCTGACCTCGTGATCCACCCACCCTGGCCTCCCAAAGTGCTGGGATTACAGGCGTGAGCCACCCCGCCTGGCACCATCTTTTCTTTCTTTTTCTTTTTTTATTTTTTATTTTATTTTATTTTTTATTTAATAGACTTTATTTCTTAGAGCAGCTTTAGGTGCACAGAAAGATAAAGAATTGAAGCCAGCAACAGTGGGTTGCGGGTAAAAAAAAAAGATAAAGCAGAAAGTATAAAGATTTTGTACAAACTACAAAAGTACAAAGAGTTTCCATGAACCTCTCCTTACCCCGACACACACTTACTAACACCTCGCATGTGTGGTACGTTTGTCACAAATGATAAACCAATACACCAATTATTAACTCAAGTCCAGAGTTTACATGAGGGGTCACACGTGCTGCTGCCCGCTACAGTGACACAGATCCACCATCACAGTCCACGCGGAGCAGCTTCAGTGCCCTAAGCCATCTAAGCTCCAGGTCATCCTAACATGCAGCCTAGGTGGAGAGCCTCTGCAGAGGTGGACCAGCTGACCACCTACAAGGGCACGCTTACAACAGGGACAGGAGAGAGCGAAAAGCAAATGCCTCCAACAAAACTCGCCCCTAGAAAAGCATCCCAGGTAGTGGGTCGGACCTCAGGTACTGGAAGTGTCTCACTCACTTGTTTGCCCTGGGCAAGTGACTTAAGCCTCTCTGAGCCTCGGTTTCACTAGCTGGAAAATACAGGTTGAGTATTCTAAATCCAAAACTTTTTGAGCACCGACGTGACACTTAAAGGAAATGCTCACTGGGGCATTTTGGATTTTGGATTTTGGGGTTAGGAATGTTCACAGGTACAATGCAAATATTCCAAAATCCAAAAAAATCCAAAATGTAAAACACTTCTGGGTCCAAATATTTCAGATAAGGGATACTCGACCTGTATTTTTTTTTTTTAAATCATAATGACACTTCACCAGGGTTCTGTGAGGATCCAACGGCACCATGCATAGAACCACTTCCCGCAGGGCCGCACGGGTACTACTGTTAGTATTCTAGGGCTCAGGTGCGGAGAGGTTGTCTCCCGCTATCTCTTCCCTTTCACTAGTCCAGTAGTTCCCCAGCTTGAGCACACATCAGAACCACATGGCCGGCTCATCTGCCACAGGCTGGCCCCACCCCCACCCCCACCCCCAGAGTTCCTGCTTCAGTGGCATCACATTTCCAACAGGTTCCTGGGTGACAGCAGCACTGCTGGTCCAGGCCCACACTCAGAGAACCCCTGGTTTTTGTTTGTTTGTTTCTTTGTTTTTGTTTTGAGACAGAGTCTTGCTCTGTCACCCAGGCTGGAGTGCAGTGGTGCAATCTCAGCTCACTGCAACCTCCGCCTCCCGGGTTCAAGTGATTCTCCTGCCTCAGCCTCCCAAGTAGCTGGGACTACAGGCGCACGCCAACATGCCCGGCTAATTTCTGTATTTTTAGTAGAGACAGGGTTTCAGTATCTTGGCTAGGCTGGTCTTGAACTCCTGATCTCGTGATCCACTTGCCTCGGCCTCCCGAAGTGCTGGGATTACAGGCGTGAGCCACCACACTCAGCCTGAGAACCCCTGTTCTAATCGTAATTGAATTCTTGATTTTTAGCAGAGTATCTAGCCACCTAGGCTTTACTTCCCAGCCTCCCTTGCACCTAGGTGTGGCCAAGTGATTAAGTCCTGGCCAATGGGATGAGAGCAGTGCCGTGTACAACACCTAGGACAGGTGCTTAAAGGGAGGGGTAAGCCCTCTCAACCTCCTGTGCTCCTCCAATACTGGAATGAGGACACAGTGCTCAGCCATCAGAGGGACTCAGGGACCCTAGGGATGACAAAGCAACAAGACACCATGGGGCGAAACTACACCAGCCCAGGGTGACTTCAGGGAACGAAGCACCACACCAGCCCAAGGTGACCTCAGGAAACCACACTAGCCCAAGGTGACTCCAAGGTGACTTCAGAGAACACAGCACCACACTAGCCCAAGGTGACCCCAGGGAACCACAGGAAACCACGCCAGCCCAAGGTGACCTCAGGGAATGCAGCACCACACCAGCCCTTGGCAGTCTCCCACCTGTGTGGAGAGATGGAGACTTCTCTCTTGTCTAAGCCACTGTTCTTTTAGGTCTGTTAGTGTTGGCTGAAACTATACTCCAAATAATGAAAATGTCCTTAGTTTATCTAGCACCTTATTTTTTGCAAGCATTTTCCTATATTGTCTTATCTAGGCCTTCTCAAAATTACCCCCCATTCAATTCTGAAGAGTTACTCATTCACAGATTCATTCCAAATTTTATTTTTCAACGGTGTGTGCTGAATTCTGACTAAAGTGGGAACTCTACCACGCCGTGTTAGGCCCACCATGGTCTGGGCTCCTGACGGCTTTTCTTCCTTGTCTTCCAGCACTCCATCAACCTGCACTCCAGCTCTTCCTACACTTGCGGTCCACCCAGCAAGCCACTCTCCCCTGGCTTGGGCCTGATAAGTGCTATCTCTGTCCCCAGAACATTCTTCACCCCACCTCACTACCAGCCCTTCTCCCCATACTCGCTCAGATGCATCTTCTAGGTCTCAGCTCAGACATCGCCCCTTCAGGGACACCCTCTCTGATCCCCTTCTCATGCCCTGGCCAGGTGAACTGTCTCCTCCTTCAGCCTCTTACAGCACAACATAGCGACTGTGCTGCCATCACTTACTGGTCTGCCCCCAACCCAGCCCCACTGACCGAAGCCCCTTCAGGAGGAGACCACGCCCTGTGTGCTGCTATGACCGAAGCCCATCAGGAGGAGACCACGCCCTGTGTCTCCCTCTGGGGCCTGCACAGGGCTGGCCTCGAAGCAGGTGCTCACTAGCCAAAGAATAAATGTTGAAAGACGTGCCCAGTATCACACAGCAACAAGAAAATGGGCAAAAACTAAAATGGAAATTGGATTCCCTCCTCTTTTTAAAGCCTACACTGAGATGGGGTCTGCACAGTGCTGGGCTGGGCTATGTGAACGAAGCCTGGCCCCCTCCTTCAGAGTCACTCTCAGGCCCCCGTGCAGTCCAGGGCTTTACACAACAGTATCTTCAAAGTTCACCATTCCTCCCCAGCCTCATACAAAAATCCAGGCCCGCAACTGTAAGCCCAGCTACTCAGGAGGCTGAGACAGGAAGATGGCTTGAGCACAGGAGTTCCAGACCAGCCTGGGCAATACAGCAAGACCCCTCTCCAAAAACAAACAAAAAATCCAATCCCTTCCCTGAGACTGCTAACTCAAGGACTACCTGTTTGATCAACTTTCAGGTTCTACACAGCAGGGAGCTCTGCTGCCCAGATCTGCATCTGGCCATAAAAACAGCTTTTCTGTGATGGACAGAAAGGGAATTATAAAGATACTACACCACAATATGTACCTTGACATGTGTCAATCAAAACATCCACTTGTCTAAAAATTCCAAGACGGAGCAATTTTTCACGGGCTTCATGAGATTTCCGCATCACCTATAAAATGGGGGAAAAAAAACAAGGAATATATTCTTCTAAGATACAGAAACAGAAAATGGCAGCCACACGGCGAGACTGGTAGTTTACCATTCGGTGCTAAGTCAGATCACTGAGCAGAAAGCACTACCAAGACCAGCCACATGACGGAAGGGAAAAGCACCACAGGGGCAACAAAAATGCCCATTCACAAGTGCAACACCAAGCCTTGGCATCAAGAGTGTGCAACATATAATCCCCTTCGTATAAACAACAAGATTAACGCAGATACACAAACCTAACACACAGCCTAGAATGTTGTGCTGGAAGAGATCACAATCGTGAACAGTGGTTATGTCTGGCAAAAGAAAGACACGTGTGTCTGCACACCTTTTCATTTTTTTTTTCAGCTCTCCCTTTGAGGAAGAAACGCACATCTTCTTGTGGTGTTTCAATTTTCTATTCATTTCTTTACTTTCTTTTTTTTTCTTTTTTCTTTTTTTTTTTTTTGAGACAGAGTTTTGCTCTGCTGCCCAGGCTGGAGTGCAACGGTGCAATCTCGGCTCACTGCAACCTCTGCCTCGCAGGTTCAAGCCATCCTCCTGCCTCGGCCTTCTGAGTAGCTGGGATTGCAGGCACAGACCACCACGCCAAGCGAATTTTTTTTTGTATGTTTAGTAGACATAGGATTTCACCATGTTGGCCAGGCTGGTCTCGAACTCCTGACCTCAGGTGATCCACCTGCCTCGGCCTCCCAAAGTGCTGGGATTACAGGTGTGAGCCACCACGCCCGGCCTTTCTAACCATCTCTAACCACTGTTAGAAATGTTCAACTTTGTGTCCTTTCTTTGTTGTCAACAGCAGTTCCTTCTAATGCACGGAGTCCATTCTTATTGGAAGGACAGGTAGAAGGAAGGTAAGGCAGCGAGTGCTGAGGACACAGAGAAGGAAAGGCCCTCGTGTGATAAGGAAAGTTGAGATTCCACCCTGCAGGTGAAAGGGAGTCACTGTAGAACTGTCAGCAGGAGACAGAAAGGATCACATTTCCTGTGAGAAAGAATGGATCACACAGACGAATGCAGTATTCTGCCCAGATGGGAGAAGCCTGCAGGTGAAGGATGCAGGGGGTGCTCTGGCAGCAGCCTCAGGGGCTAGGGTGAAGGCAGGCCCTGTGCAGGCCATGGTATTGGAGGGGAGGACAGACCCTGGAGACATTTCACAGGCAGGGGTCAGAGGACACTGCCACTGCCTAGGTAGAGCACATGAGAAGAAGAAAGAGGCCAAGAAAGAAGCTACTGAAACTGCAGCTCGGCGCTTAGCACTGGGCTAGTGCTGAACACCATTAGAGAAGTCAGGAATAGAGATGGGAAGACAGGCAGGGCAGACAGATGGAAAAGGGACGACTTCAGGTCTCAGCCCCATGGAGCTGGAGACGGCTGTGGCAATGCCATGAGGAAATGTTGAGTCGGCAGTTGCATAGTCAGGGCTACAGCTCAACACAGAGGAGCTGGCTAGAAAGACAGCATGGGGAGCCCTCCGCATTCAGGCTGTAACTGAAACCTGGGATGTGGATGAGATCACCCAGGAGACTGATCCTTGTGGAAAAGCAACACTTAAGGATGCTCACAGGGAAAAGGAGCTGACAACGGAGCCTGAGAATGACTGTGATGAGACGGAAAAAGCAACCCAGGAAAATGGTCACCAAAGCCCAGGGAAGAGGCAAGCGCAAGAAGAGGGACAGACACATTCAAAAGGCAAATAACAAAGCAGGACAGGTACATTCAGCTGAGGCTACAAAGCGATCATTTCTTCAATATGCAAAGAGCTATTGCAAATCAACAAAAGCCAAATGACCCAATGGAAGACAGAAGACACCAAGTTAATTCACAAGAGAGATATGAATGAACACTAAACAGAAAAAAAAAATGCTGGATCTCATTCATAATTAAATAAATGCAATTTAAAACAATGAGATGGCATTTTTCTTCTAACAAGATGGCAAGAATTTAAAAATTGTGATAAAACCCAATTTTGGGAAAGAGACCATCTCATGGACTGCTGTAAGAGAGTGGACTTGTGGGCTGGGTGCAGTGGCTCACACCTGTAATCCCAGCACTCTGGGAGGCCGAGGCAGGTGGATTACCTGAGATCAGGAGTTCAAATCGAGCCTGGCCATGGTGAAACCCCATCTCTACTAACAATACAAAAAATTAGCCGGGCGTGGTGGTGTGCACCTGTAATCCCAGCTACTCAGGAGGCTGAAGCAGGAGAATCACTTGAATCCAGGAGGCGGAGGTTTCAGTGAGCCGAGATCGCGCCATTGTGCTCCAGCCCGGGCAACAAGAGCGAAACTCCGTCTCAAAAAAAAAAAAGACAGTGGACTTGTGCAATCTCTTTGCAGAGCAATACGGCTGCATCAGTGAACACTGCAGAGTGCACACACTTTGACCCAGGAATCCCACTTCCAGGAATTTATCCTAAAACACAGTCAATGTACACAAAGACACACTAAGATGTTTAGTACAGCATTGTTTGTAAGAGTGAAAATTAATTTAAATGCCCATCAATGGAGAACTGTTTATAATAAAATGTAGAGGGCCAGGTGAGGTGGCTCATGCTGTAATCCCAGCACTTTGGAAGGCCAAGTTGGGAGGACCACTTGTGCCAGGAGTTCGAGATCAGCCTGAACAACATGGCAAAACCCTGTCTCTACAGAAAAACTTTAAAAATTAGCTAGGCATGGTGATGTGTGCCTGCAGTCCTGGCTACTCAGGAGGCTGAGGTGGGAGGATTGCTTGAACCCAAGAGGTTTAGGCTGCAGTGAGCTGTGTTCACGCCACTGGACTCCAGCCTGAGCAGGACTTGCACCAGAGCAAGACCCTATCTCAGAAAAAAAAAATTTAAAAAGTTAGAAAGTGTGTACAACGAGGTACCACACAGCCAACAGACTGGTATGTACTGATGTGAAAAGATCTCCATAATTTATGTCAGAAAAGAAAAAAAAATGTAGAGAACGGCATTACTGTTTAAGGAACATACATGTTTATACACTTGTACAACATATCTAGGAAACTGTTAGCCACGTTACCTCTGGAGAGCAGACTGGGATTGGCCGGGGTAGGGAAAATTGTCCTTTTCATTTCAATACCCTTCTGTACCATTTGATTTTCTATGCTTCCTTCTTACTGTGCTTACATGTTACTTTAATTTTTTAAAAATACAAATTTGGCCAGGCACGGTGGCTCATGGTTGTAATCTCAGCATTTTGGCAGGCCGAGGCAGATGGATCACTTGAGGCCAGGAGTTGAAGACCAGCCTGGCCAACGTGACAAAGCCCCATCTCTACTAAAAATACAACAAAATTAGCCAGGTGTGGTGGCGCACACCTGTAATCCCAGCTACTTGGGAGGCTGAGGTGTGAGAATCCTTTGAACTTGGGAGGCAAAGGTTGCAATGAGCTGAGATTGTGTCACTGCACTCCAGCCTGGGCAACAGAGCAAGACCCTATCTAAAAAAAATAGAAAAAAGATTCTTTTTTTTTTTTTTTTTTTTAAGTAGGAATGGTCCACAGTGCCAAACACTGCTGCTGCTGCAAGGTCAAGTGAAATGAAGACAAAGGAGCCAGCTGGACCCGGCCACGAAGAAGTTGCTGGTGACCTCTGTCTGGGCATGTTCAATATGGTCCCACGGGCAGAAAGGCAGAGGAAACCACCCACAGTGGAGATGAGAAACGGGGTGCAGTGCAGGAAGGAGACTGCTCCACAGACAGAGCCAGGGCCCTGAGGAGACAGGGAGTGTGTCCCAGATAAGCGCCCACCCCACGGGGTTGGCAAGGGAGAGTACATGCTCAGGAACTCAGCACGGTGCCTGGGAACGGCTGTGCACTAACCCCACCGACTTGCATTACGGCGCTGGGAGAGTTATGAGGAATGCAAGAGGACAGACACTTCTTTCTCCAGGATAAGAGACAGGAGGAAAAGGCAAATGCGAATACATGGAGTTTGTAGGAGGCACCACGGGAACTCGGGGGGTTCAGCTTGGGGGTGCCAAGGCTCCCTGTGGGGTAGGAGGCAGATCTCCGGCACAGAGGCCGGGCGCAGGGTGCTCTGTGGTTTCACATGGGGACATTTACAAGTTCTTCAGAAGAGACTGGGAAAGCACACCATGTAGAGACCACACCTACCTCAATTAGGTTTTTGGCCTTGAAAACATCTCCAATTTCACAAATGATGATATCATCTTTAGTCCTTCCAAGTCCATCAAAATGAACATGTTGAACAACCACCTAAAAGTCACACAGGGACAGTATTAGGGATGACACGAGGCAAACAGATTAGGTGTCAAGACTAAAGACAATGTCAAGGTTTAATTAATGTCAAGGTTTTCTTCAAGTTTAATAACCCACACTTCTTACTTCTGGACTTTACTATCTTTCACATCTTTTCAAAAAACCGGTCACTGTGACTTCCCCTTTGCTCGGTATGTACTTTCTGTGAACAAGAGCTACAAATCCTCTCCAGCCAGATGACCCAGGACCAGGTGAGCCCTAAACCCGAGCAGGCCACAGACAACTCCTCTGTCCTTCCTAACATGCACCCTGAGCACTGGCCTGTGAATGAATGCTGGCCATGACCCCTGACTTAATAACTATGCGCAGAAAAATTAGCCGGGTGTGGTGGTGCACGCCTATAGTCCCAGTTACTTTGGAGGCTGAGGCAGGAGAAACACTTGAACCCAAGAGACAGAGGTTGCAATGAGCCAAGATTGTGCCACTGCACTCCAGCCTGGGTGACAGAGTGAGACTTCATCTCAAAAAAAATTTTAAAAATAAAAAAAACAAAACAAAACTGTATGCATCTTCTAAAGACCCCGCAGGGATTTCAGGTGGCACGATAAATGCTGACTCAAATTGGCCCTCACCTCTCAGTCTCACTAGAGAGTAACTCTTCAAGAACTGGAAAAGTGTATTTAAATTTCAAAGGTAATAAATTTAGGAAAAGTTTCATTTGAGACCCACAGTCTTTTTTCTGGGAGTAGGGAACGGAAATATAAATTTAAGTATAGTTTGAGTTTGTCCTTGATATATTTTTGGTTTTTGTCATAAATACAAAAGTGTGTTTGTCTAAACCTCCCACATAAAAATTACCAAGGAAGAGCGACTTCTTTAAAAATAGAAACTGTTTTTCTAAGAGTCATCAGTTTTTCTAGTTGTAGGTGGTTACAAACTCTTCTTTGATAAAGGCACGGAAACAGGTTAATTCCTTTACATCTCCCTAGTGGTGTACGGAAGTGAATGTTTCTACTAACAATTATATCAAGACCTTCAACAGAAAACTCACATCTTTGTTTTCAAGAATTTCCTGTTTAGCTTCAGGCTCAACTTCAACAAATTCAGCTTCTTCTCCTAATCCTCCAAAATCAGGTCCACTTGATGGAAGAGGCTCCAAACTCTGAAAGGGAGGGAGCGACCACAGATAAATGACTTTGTTACATATATACACACACTTACCTTTGAGTTTTGTCTTTAGATGGTGCTGCAGAAAATTCAGTAGTTGTTCCCTTCAAGTAGAGGTAGGGGCAGGAATAGGGACCAGGGAGTACAAAGGTGCCGTCAGCTATTGCTAATGAGCAAGTTCTTGGCTTGGTGGTTAACTCACCGGTGGTCACTAAATAAAAGATAAAAACTAATTAACAGGGAAGGGCAGGGGGAGTGTGGTGGCTCATGCCTGTAATCCCAGCACTCTGGGAGGCCAAGGAGAAAGGATCACTTGAGGCTAGCAGCTTGAGACTAGCCTGGACAACACGGCAAGACCCCATCTCTAAAAAAAAAAAAAAAAAAAAAAAAATTAACCAAAAGGGTCACGCACAAATCCATGATGACATGTCATGAATGAAGGATTATGACCAACCTAATTCTGGACATCTGAGGCCCGATGGAAATTAAAAAATCATTTAAAAATAAAATGCCACAAAGGCATTTATCAGGGGAAAAAAAGGAAAATAACTTGCTCTCCTGTTGTTATAGAAAGCATCCTAATTTTTAGAATTAAAATTGTACACATGTTAGGATAGCTACCTTGACAAACCAGATTACTAAGAAAACATTTTATGTAGACCCTGACAGGTTTTTTCATTTCAGAAAGTCTCATTCACATTGAAGGGAACTGCATATGCTCATAAAATGGACTCGAAAGCATCTCTTTCTACAATCTGAATTGATATTACCTCAAAATATTAAAGCAACTTCTGAATGAGCATTCCGTAGGCTGTGTCTCGTCTAATGTTTCCAGGAAGACATTGTATCTATCTATTTAACTATCTCTCTATATATATCTATATATAGTTAAGACAGACAGTCTCTGACTTACAATGCTTCAACTTACAGTTTTTTGACTTTACAATGATGCCAAAGTGATATGCGTTCAGGAGGAACTGCACTCCGAGCACCCACATAGCCATTCTGATTTTCACTTACAGTACTCCAGAAACTACATGAGATCTTCAACACTTTATTCTAAAATAGGCTTTGTGTTAGATGATTTTGCCCAACTGTAGGCTAATGTAAGTGTCGTGAGCACGTTTAAAGTAGGCTAGGCTAAGCTATGATGTTCTGTAGGATATGTGTATTAGATGCATTTTCAACTTACATTTCAACTTACGATGAGTTTATTGGGTTATAGTTGAGAAACATCTACATAAACATAATATTACATACACACACACACACACACACACACAGACACACACACACACACATAATCACTTGAGCCTAGGAGTTTGAGACCAGCCTGGGCAATATAGGAGACTTCATCTCTACTAAAAATAGTAATAATAGTAAAAATAAAACATAAAGAAAGGTCAAGTATGGTGGGTCACACCTGTAATCCCAGCACTCTGAGAGGCCCAGATGGGAGGATTGCTTGAGCCCAAGAGTTCAAGATCACGCTAGGCAACATAATGAAGTCTCGTCTCTATTTTAAAATAATAGGCCAGGCACAGTGACTCACACCTGTAATCCCAGAACTTTGGGAGGCCAAGGAGATCAGATCACTTTAGGCCAGTAGTTTGAGACCAGCCTGGCCAACATGGTGAAACTCCGTCTCTACTAAACAAATACAAAACTTAGCCAGGTGTGGTGGTGTGTGCCTGTAGTCCCAACTACTTGGAAGGGTAAGGCAGGAGAATCGCTTGAACCCAGGAGACAGAGGTTGCAGTGAGCTAAGATCACTCCACTGCACTCTAGCCTAGGTGACAGAGCAAGACTCCATCTCAAAAATAAAAATAAATATACTTATGTATACATTGTATTATATATACTTACATATTTAACATATACTATTTATTCAATTCTTATTTGTTCCTATGTTTGCTTGACCATAAGTCTCTGGGACACATGCTTAACCACACAAGGATTCCCAGTCACCTCTTAGAGATGGACACAGAAGGTCTAGTGTGGCACCAAGCGATTCTTACAAATCAGCAAGTTTGGAGAAAACTATGTGAACCAATATCTGACTATTTCCTTGCTCCAAGAATTCTCTACGATTAGGCACTTTTAAAGTGTGTGTTTAACATCTGCAAATATGGAGCAGTGGGGCCTCTGGGCTACTATCCACTTTTCCCCAGAAAGGTAACTGACCTGCCAGTATCATATTCCCTTTCCAGGCCCTTCCCTAAAAGCCTCTGATGATCCTCAGAAGTACCTAAAGGAAGAGCATCCATCTAGGTTCCTTAGCAGGGTACAAGGAACTCTGCCGTAAGGCCTGCATCTGCTATTCCAGTTTCCATCTCCACCACCCGCTCCACCTGCACATTCAGGCTTTTGCATACCTTGCCCCCTCTTCCAGAATAACTTGCCACATGAAGCTTCAAGATCCACCTTAATGTCATCTCCTGCAAGCCATTCCTGGCTTCTTTAGGGAGAATCAGTTCCTCTCTCACACGGACACCTCTTGATACTTGAAGTCTGTGACCTTCACAGGTACCCCTTCTGTTTCTTTTTTTCTTTTGAGACAGAGTCTTGCTCTGTGGCCCAGGCTTGAGTGTAATGGCACAATCTCGGCTCACTGCAACCTCCACCTCCCGGGTTCAAGCCATTCTCACGTCTCAGCCTCCCAGCTAGCTGGGATTACAGGTGCATGCCACTACACCTGGCTAATTATTGTATTTTTAGTAGAGACGGGGTTTCGCCATGTTGGTCAGGCTGGTCTTGAACTCCTGACCTCAGATGATCCACCCGCCTCGGCCTCCCAGAGTGCTGGGATTACAGGCGTGAACCACTGCGCCTGGCCTGTTTCTTATTTTTATCTGCCCTGGCACCTCGGAAGTACTCAATAAATATTTGTGGAATGGGGAATGAACGACTTTTCCGTTCTTTCATTTAACAAATAAGTACTGAAAGTCCTCTGTGTGCTGGGTGCTGGGTCCACAGCAGTGACCAAGACCGGGTCCTTGTGGATAAGGAAGATCATGTTAGGCAAAGAATGGATAATTTCCCATCTCTATCCTTTCAATTTTGTTGTGCAATATTTTCAAAATGGAATTATTATATTTCTCAAAAATATGAACAAAGTAAGATTATGTGCACATACTCATCTTTATCTGAGTGCCTAGCAAAAATGCTTTATCTAGGCAAAGGTTTATATCCCATTATGCTGAAAAAATTCCACTGCACTTTCTAAAATCTCCAAGCATGAAACAAGGTTCACCAAAGATCTTCCAGGTCCATCTGTATTCTTTAATCTAAAATCCAGACTTCAAGAGATGACCCCATTGAAGTTTCACAGTTACAACCTCTTATACCTATTCATACAGCTTACATCTATTTTTCTATTATCTTTAAACCCTAAAGTCATTATAGGATTAATACCCTGTAAATATACTTTAATCAAAATATTAGTAACTGTGTTACTAATATGCATTCATTCACCAAATATTAAGATCCTACTATGTGACAAGCACTTATAAGAACCTCACCCTCATAGAATGTACATCCCATAAATTCTATGCCTAGAATAATAGGCATGGGGTGAGTGTTTGGTAAAATGCGCTAAAATATATATTTGGGCTAGGCACAGTAGCTCATGTCTGTACCTAGCACTGGCACTTTGAGAGGCCAAGGCAGGAGGATCACTTGAGCCCAGGAGTTTGAGACCAGCCTGGGCGACATAGTGAGACCCTGTTTCTATTAAAAAGTGTGTGTGTGTGTGTGTGTGTGTGTGTGTGTGTGTGTGTAATATAAAAAAATAAAATAAATATTTGGATGTAGCCTTTAACCTTTAAGCAGATCGGTCTACCAGTCAGTCAATACGTGTGTATTGAGCACCATGTGCAAGGCAGTGGGTATGGGACATGAAATAAATTGAATGAGTTATGAACAGCATCTTTAAAGTGAGATAGACTAGAATCCAAGAGAAAATATAACAACAGGCTGGGCACAGTGGCTCACGCCTGTAATCCCAACACTTCAGGAGGCTGAGGCAGGCAGATCACCTGAGATCAGGAGTTCAGGACCAGCCTGGCCAACATGGTGAAACCCCATCTCGGGTAAAAATACAAAAGTCAGCTGGGTGTGGTGGCACCTGTCTGTAATCCCAGCTACTCGGGGGGCTGAGGTAGGAGAATCGCTTGAACCCAGGAGGCAGAAGTTGCAGTGAGCCAAGATCGCGCCACTGCACTCCAGCCTGGGAGAAAGAGCAAGACTCCATCTCAAAAAAAAAAGAAAAAAGAAAACTGAAAATATAACAATACATAACACATATTAAGTATTATTGCACAAAATTTTGTTTGACATAAGCATGAGTACTAGGTGGTAAATGGCAAATGTTTTCTTACTGTTTGACTCTTGATCAAAAAGTCTGAAAGACACTGGCTAGTGGGATGAAAAGGTCAAATAAAAGAACTGAAAACGTTTTTTCTCAAAATACTCATCAAAGAAGCAGCAATTGTAATGTAAAAAGAGCTCCACAGGCTAGGCGCAATGGCTCTCGCCTGTAATCCCAGCACTTTGGGAGGCCGAGGCGGGTGGATCACAAGGTCAGGAGATTGAGACCATCCTGGCCAACATGGCAAAACCCTGTCTCTACTAAAAATACAAAAATTAGCCAGGTGTGATGGCACACGCCTGTAGTCCCAGCTACTCGGGAGGCTGAGGCAGGAGAATCACTTGAACCCGGGAGGCAGAAGTTGCAGTGAGCCAAGATGGTGCCACTGCACTCCAGCCTGGGCAACAGAGAAAGATTCCACCTCAAAAAAAAAAAAAAAAAAAAAAAAAAAGTGCTCCATAAAGGCAGATACTTTTTTCCCTGTATCCCTGGCACCTATCACAGTGCTAGGCACATAGCAGGCCATCAATAAATATGAGCTGAATAAATAATGAGTGATTACTTTGTTCAAGATGCCACAGGGGATGCAAGCCAAGAAGATGCAGTTCCTACCATTACATCTAGAAATTTAGGATCAAAGGATAAGATGAAAATGCAAACAGACCCAAAACAAGCCAAAATGTAAAAGGCACCAAAGGAAATGGCACGGAAAGGCGGAAGCCCATCCAAATGCGGGGGAGATAAAGAACTTTCAGAATGGAGTTCTAAAAGATGGGAATATTTTGATGCTAAAGACGGGTGATGGGAGGGGGAATGGAGTGCAATAGTGTGGTCCAAATAAAGCCATCCTCACGGGGCTAACAAGAATTCTGGACAAAAGCCAGGCGTGGTGACTCACGCCTGTAATCTCAGCACTTTGGAAGGCCGAGGCAGGCAGATCACAAGGTCAGGAGATCGAGACCATCCTAGCTAACGCAGTGAAACCCCGTCTCTACTAACAATACAAAAAATTAGCCGGGCATGGTGGCAGGCGCCTGTGGTCCCCGCTATTCAGGAGGCTGAAGCAGGAGAATGGCGTGAATCTGGGAGGCGGAGCTTGCAGTGAGCCAAGACCACGCCACTGCACTCCACCCTGGGCACAGAGCGAGACTCTGTCTCAACAACAACAACAAAAAAAATTATTCTGGACATCTGGACAGAAATGTAGTTATAATTGGCTGGGCGCAGTGGCTCACACCTGTAATCTCAGCACTTTGGGAGGCCGAGGCGGGATGATCACTTGAGGTCAGGAGTTCAAGACCAGCCTGGCCAACATGGTAAAACCCCCGTCTCTACTAAAAATACAAAAATTGGCTGGGTGTGGTGGCGTGCGCCTATAATCCCAGCTACATGGGAGGCTGAGGCAGGAGAATCGCTTGAACCTGGGAGGCGGAGGTTGCAGTGAGTGGAGATTGCACCATTGCACTCCAGCCTGGGCAACACAGTCAGACTCCATCTCAAAAGAAATGTTGCCTTTTTTTTTTTCAAGAGCACAAATCCACATTGATTTATTGACTTTTCATTAGTTTAAATACTTGAGGGGTACAGCATTACTCGGATTCTGTGTCCAACAGCCTTAGCAGGAAGATTGCTTCAGAATTTGGCACGAATCATGCCATTGTTTCTGTGTTTCTGGGGAGTTACCTTTCCCCAGATTACTTTGGCTTTGTTTGGTTTGCCGCCAGGAGTCACCCGAGTTACCTTTCCCCAGATTACTCTGGCTTTGTTTGATTTGCCGCCAGGAGTCACTATGTTGTTCTTTGCTTTGTATACATGAGCCCAAATAGAATTCTGTTTCATCTCGGGCATAAACACCTTCAGTTTTAAGAAGAGCTGTGTGCTCCCTTTGGTTCCGGGGACTCCACTTATAGCCAGCAAAAATGGCCTTGGACCACAGCCTTCCAGACATATTTCCTTTCAGAAGTCCTGCTCCCGGCAGGCCGCCACAGGAGCCAAGATGGCAGGAAGAGCTCAGGTTGCACTCTGACCTACTTGCTCGTAACCAAAAGTCACAGATACTATTTGCATCCCCATTGATTTTACAGATAGGATTTCTAAAATTAGAATCATAAGGCTTTTGCTTAAGAGTTGCTTTAGATGGTTTTCAGATCTCGAATTCCAGCAAAACTGATGCTGCCAACCAGTTTGAAGACTCCTCCCCTCAACAGAGGAACAGAATCAGCATGAGAAGTTTCCTCATCTCCCTGTCCCATAACTTCACCCTTCACTCTTCCACCAATCAAGGATCTCCACACTTCAGCAAAAACATGAGGTCCAAACTCCTGAAGGAGATGGATTTGAGGTTTCCTCTCTTTTCCCATCTCCTCGTTCAGCGGCCCTGCAACCGAAACTCTTTCTCTGCTGCAACCCACTGTCTGAGTGTATTGACTTATCGAGCACACTGAGCAACAGATCTATTACAGTTACACAAAGAGATGTCAGAAGAGAAACGGTGTTTGATCTGAATGAAAGACATATAAAGGGAAGTTAAGTCCAATTATCGACGTCAGGCTGCGACTTCTGTGCTAAACTTTTTTGGAAGTTAATGGGGAACTACTGAAAACGTCTATGCAGGTCAAGTGAAGCAATCAAAGTTGCAGTAGAAAAGTAGTGTTGGGGCTGAGACTCAGGAAATCTGAGGTTTTAGGCCATTTGGAACCAGTAACTATGTGACCTTGGAGAAGTAACTCATTATCTGGCCCTTATTTAAGATTAGGATAAAAGAGAGGAGTTTGGCAACCAGTACAGTTAGTCAGGCGCCAGGCACCCAAGTATTCACATGCATTGTCTTCTAATTCTCTTTTAAGCCAGGCGAGGTAGGTACTATTACTACCTCCACTTTAAAACAGGAAGTAAGGCAGAGAGCGGTTGCGTCTTTTGCACGGTAGACAGGAGAAAAGAGGACCCCTAGATAGGTTTGAGTTAGAAGACTTCAAAGGATTCTTGTTGCTCTAGGAGCCTACAATGGCTCCAGCAGCGGCTGAGCGGGGAAAGGCTGGAAGTGACCAGTAAAGAGAGAAAACTTAAAATCATGCAAAGAAAGAGCACATTCACTGCGGTCTAAGACATCGCAGAAAGTTGGCAAGTCCTTTGGGCCCACGGACTTGCCGAGTGACCTTTAGCAAGTCTCGTCCCTCCTATCAGGTTCCTGCTCGAAGGTCTGCGAGACTCGCTGGCCCGAGGCGACCTCTTTTCGGCCTCCTCCACCCAGCCCGGCACCCTCGGCACCCTCTCTCCCGTGAACCCTGGGCGCAGCCACGAGAGCGTCTCCCCGCGGCGCCCGTCTGCCCTGCTGGCCCAGAGGCCTCGCAGCCCGCGGGTGGCTGGGCCTCTTACCCGCGCGTGCACAGTCCCCATGGTTCCCTCTCCAGCCGCTGCCTCGCAGAGCTGCCCGGGCGGGACAGAGCGTCTGCTGCTGAGGGCAGAAGGCGGGTCCGCGGTGGCGGAGCTGCAGGTCAAGGCAACTCCCACAAACCCCCGGACGCGGAACACTGGGGGCGGCCATGATTCCCCGCCTTCTCCCCGCCCCCTGGCTCGCGCTGCCTTCGCTCATTGGTCCTTATGCGCCTGTGACCCGGATGTTCACACGGCCGCGGAGGACGTTCTGACTGCGCAAGCGAAGAGCGTTCACTGACATCCGCGAAGCTGCTGGCGGGTGGACTGTGTGGGTAGGGCGCGTGGAGGGCGCGGTGAAGGTGGGTCTGCGAGAGGGTCTGCTGGGAGGCTGGCGTCTGGCGTTGGCGCCTGAAAGAGATCAGGCCAGCTGTTGGGTGTCACGCAAGTCCTGCTGCTCTTAGCCCTCCTGGCACCCCCGACCCGAGGGTGCTGTGCTTGTCCCCACGCGCCGGTGAAGCCCCGAGACTCAGCGGGGAGACCCCGGGTCCGGCCACCCCCGAGCTGCAGTAGTCGGGTCTCACCGGCATCTGCTACACAAACCCGGACTGTTGCCCTGGCTCCTTTCCTTCAAGTCATTGGAACCCCCACTCAAAATCGTCAAAATGAAGACGATGGTCATGTCTCCTTCTCGGGGGTTGGATTAAAAGGGCCTACTGTGAGAGACGGAAAGCAAAGCTCCTGGCACCGGGCCGGGCACACGGTGGGCACTAGATAATGACCGCTATTCGCTCAACTGCAGCCAGTAATTATGGGCGAGGGCCATCTAGGTGCTTGCATGAGAACCAGTCATATCGGTGAAGAAGACGGCCATGGGCTTAGGTTTTGGTGGCTCCCCTGCCCCAAAAAAGAAAAGAGAATAGAAAAGAAAAAGGCATAATATCAACCACACGTTGTGATAAGTATATTGAAAGAAACGAGACAGAATAGGAAAAGAGGAAGCTTAAGTATCCTGTCACGTTGCCACTCCCTCCTGATAACAGAAGCATCTTTTCTTCTCTCCCCTTACTCCCTCCCAGAAACCCTGACACCCTTTCCATTTAAATAGCAGCACCCTAGGCCTCCAACATCCCTGAGCTAAATATTCAAGTCCACATGTCCCTTCTTGCCTGGAAAGAGACAGAACCCAGCACCAGCCAGGCCCCTGCCCTTCCCTCATTCTCAGTTCCCTGAGCTTCAATTCCTTATCTGTAAAATGGGAATGATAGCCTAAGGCGTAAGGTCTGAGGACCTCATGAGACCAAGCATGGGGCCTGGCACACTGTAAACATCGAATCAACCAGATTTTCTTTGCCCAAACAGCCGTCTTTTCTTACACTTTCTTCCTCGTTATTCTTCTGAGTATGCCACTTGTAAAGGATAAGCCATGAGGTTGCCCTGCGGAGTGCAAGATGGTTGCAATATTTGAGAGCCTATTGTGTGTGAGGCCCTGGAGGATGGCAGAGGGAACAGGAGGAAAACAAAGTCACATGCTTTACCCTCAAACAAAGGGCTGTCTGCGATAGTTACAATGTATATATTAAAGGCTATCTGTGATAGTTACAATGTATATAATATATTAAAGGCTGTCTGTGGTAGTTAACAATGTGTATATTAAAGGCTGTGATAGTTACAATGGGTATACTATATTAAAGGCGGTGGTAGTTACAATGTATATAATATATTAAAGGCTGTGATAGTTACAATGTACATAATATATTAAAGGCTGTGATAGTTAGAATGTATATATTAAAGGCTGTCTGTGATGGTTATAATGTATATAATAAAGACTGAGAAGTCTCACAGTGCATATACTGGTTTCCTTCTCTTTAACCCAGTATTTCTTGAATTTATTGGGTCATAGAGATTTTTGGTTTTGGAGATTTTTCTGTGGCCTCTGGCAATGCTATTCAACAGTATTTCTTGTGCTCCTCTTTTGGGCACAAGAGAGGATTGCATCTCCCTGCTCCCATCCATGTGACTTGCTTTGGTCAACACATTGTGAGCAGAAGAGATATGTGCCACTCTGGATGAGAACCTTTAAGAACCATATTTCTCTCACCATGCCATGGCAATCAGCGATCCCCCAATGGTGGGGCAGCTACAGGCTGGGTCTGGGAGTGAGGATGACTTAAAATGAAGCCCAGCCACATTTGCTGGACATACAGCACGAATGAGAAATAAACCTTTTGGGTTTTGCTTGTTAATGCAGCATAACTCAGCCTATCCTATATGATAATACCAGCTAGAAACATCTTCAAGGAAACCAGCATCCCAGAAAACCTGGTTTACAAAGTGCTAATCTGGTCCAATCAGAAGTAGAAGTGCAGTTTAGTGACTAAGCTAGTTTCCTTAATAAAATCCAGGCTGAGTGCAATGGCTCATACCTATAATCTCAGCACTTTGGGAGGCCGAGGCAGGAGGATTGCTTGAACCCAGGAGTTCAAGATCAGCCTAGGAAACACACCCCATCACTACAAAATAAAAATAAAAAATAAAAAAAATAGCTGGGCATGGTAGCATGCACCTGTAGTCCCAGCTACTCCAGAGGCTGAAGCAAGAGGATTGCTTGAGTCTAGGAGTTCAAGATCAGCCTGGAAAACAGTGAGACCCCATCTCTACAAAAAAAAAATTTTTTTAAATTAGCTTTTAATTTATTTAATTAAAACCTCCTCAGGAAGCTGAAGGAGGAGGATTGCTTGAGCCCAGGAGGTCAAGGCTGCAGTGAGCTGTGATTGTGCCACTGCACTCCAGCCTGAGCAACAAAGCAAGACCTTGCCTCAACAAAGTAAAGAAAAACACCCCAAATTTAATTGGCCATGGGGAGGGGAGACTGGATCTTCCCACTGGAGTCATCCACCTATTAGTTTGGGACACCCCTTGGGGTGCCCTTTTTCGTCACCTTCCCAGGGGCTGAGCGCCCTGAAGTGAGGGGCTCACCTCATTGCCTCTATCACCCAGCACCTGACCTCTGAGGAGTGAAGGTGAATCAGTGAGAGGAGCCTGGAAGGGCATTCCCTGGGTGGAGGTCCCCTCGGGAAGCAGGGTGACTCAGGGAAGAGGCTCTGAGCTGCTGGTGGGACTGCAGGAGCTGGAGAGGGTGTGCTGGGAGGGAGTCTGGAGGCAGAGGAAGGCGCTGGGGTTGTGGCGGGGCCTCAGCTTGCCCAGCAGCAACGTGGGTCCACTCAGGAAGCAGGGTGACTCCGGGGAAAGGCTCTGAGCTGCTGACAGGGCTTCAGGGGCTGGAGGGGGTGTACTGGCAGGGGAGGCTTGGAGGCACAGGAAGGTGCTGGGGGTGTGGTGGGGCCTCAGCTTGCCCAGCAGCAACGTGGAGGGCAGATGGGCCCAAGGCTGAAAACAGGCCTTGGCCCCCAGAGGGAAGCTGTTGCAGCAACCCAGGTAGAAAGTACCAGGGCTGACCCTGGCAGCAGTGGGCTGGGGACAAGAGACCAGATTCCAGAGAGGACAGCAGAGGCAGTGCTGGGACCAGCTGGAGTTGGAGCGAGGGAGTCTCCCTGAGTCCCCAGTTCCAGGCTGGGGTGGCTTTGGAGCTGCAGAGCTGAGGAGCTGGAGGGCTTGATGTTGAGGGGCTGCTGGTGTTGAGTAGAGCCAGAAGGTGGGCAGGTGGCCCCGAATCCCCCCAGAGTCAGAGACTGAGGACCCAGGTCCTCAGGGGGAGCACAGCCTTCCCAGAGGTGGCTGTGCACACTCAGCACAGCAGCTGCAGCTGGGCCTTGGTGACAAGCTCCGTGTCCAGGATAGAGACGGGGTGCCTGAGAGTCTGGGGTTGAGGAAGGAGAGGGATTCTAGGAGGGTCTGGTCCACAGTGCCCAGGAAAGAGCCCCTGGGCTGCGGCAGGGCCATCAAAGGAGCAAGGCCGTAACCCCCTAGGGAGGACTGTCTTAGAGGAGCTTGGCTGTGAGGGAAGCAGGGTACATCGGGGCTCCTTGGAAAGGATGTAGACAGGGAGAGTCCTTTAAGAATCACGTTTATTAGGAGTTATTTTCTCATGCTGAAAGTGATGCATACCATTCACCATAGAAACTTGGGCAACACATATAAGCACGACAAATAAAATACAATTACAAATAACAGTCTGCCATAAGGGTTTTGATATATATCCTTAGTCTTTTTTTTGTTTGTTTGAGGTGGAGTCTCACTGCATCTCGGGTCACTGCAACCTCCGCCTCCTGGGTTCAAGTGATTCTCCTGCCTCAGCCTCCCTGGTTGCTGGGATTACAGGTGCCCGCCACCAGGCCCAGCTAATTTTTGCATTTTTTAGTAGAGATGGGGTTTCACCCAGTCTGGTCTCAAACTCCTGACTTCAAGTGATCCGCCTCCCTCAGCCTCCCAAAGTGCTGGGATTACAGGCATGAGCCACCGTGCCCATCCCTCTTTCAGTCTTTTTATATACACTCAAAGATACATATACACACCCACACACTTTTTTTTTTTTTTTAAACAAAATCAGGCTCATACTCTGCACTAAGTTTAGCCGTTTACCAAATGAAGAATGTTGGACCAGGCATGGTAGCTCACACCTGTAATCCTAGCACTTTGGAAGGCCAAGGCAGGAGCATCACTTGAGCCCAGGACTTGGAGACCAGCCTGGGCAACATGGCAAGACCCTGTCTCTACAAAAAAAAAACTAGCTGGGTGTGGTAGTGCACACCTGTGGTTCCAGCTACTTGGGAGACTGAGGTGGGAAGATGGCTTGACCCCAGGAAGTTGAGGCTGCAGTGAACTATGATTGCACCACCGTACTCTAGCCTGGGTGACAGAGCGGGACCCTGCCTCAAAAAAAAAAAAAAAAAAAAAAAAAAAAAAAAAAAAAAGAATGTTGCCGCCTGACGTGTAATATGCTACATACTGATTATTCCTGAGAATGGATTCCAAAGCATAAATGTGCCATAAATTAAAGGGAAGGCTTTATTTGATAAGAATAAATAAGAATGCATTCATAGGCCGATAAGAAACTTCCAGAGGTGGTTCAGGAAGAGAGGGAGGCCTAAGCAAAGGGTGCCTTCTGGAGGGGCAGAGAAGGCGGGATTGGGTAGCATCTCAGGCACAGGTGTAGGGGGAGACCTTGGCCATTTCTATAAGAATATTACACTTCCTGATTTCCTTATCTTGATACACACTTGGAAAAAATTACAAAACAAATGCTCATTTTAAGAAGGTGGAGGGGCCAGGCATGCCTGTAATCCCAGCACTTTGGGAGGCTAAGGCAGGAAGACTGCTTAAGCCAATGAGTTCAAGACTAGCATGGGTAACATAGTAAGACCCTGTTTCTACTAAAAATAATTTTAGTAATTAAAAAAATAAAAATAAAGAAAATTGAATAATTTATTTTTTATTTTTATTTTATTTTATTTTTGAGATGGAGTCTCACTCTGTCACCCAGGCTGGGGTGCAGTGGCACGATCTCGGCTCACTGCAGCCACCACCTCCTGGGTTCAAGTGATTCTCCTGCCTCAGCCAACCCACTAGTTGGGATTACAGGCGCCTGCCACCACACCTGGCTAATTTTTGTGTTTTTAGTAGAGACGGGGTTTCACCATGTTGGCCAGGCTTGTCCCGAACTCCTGACCTCAGGTGATCTGTCCACGTTGGCCTCCCAAAGTGCTGGGATTACAGGCATGAGCCACCGCACCCGGCCTGAATAATTTTTAAGAGCAGAAAGAAAATACGTCCCATGGTATCCTATCAGCCATTTAATATATTTTTTCCTGATAACAATCACAATACCCATGTATACATGTATATGGAAAAATACTGGTTATTAGAAAATACTGTTGGCTGGGCGCGGTGGCTCACACCTGGAATCCCAACACTTTGGGAGACCGAGGCGGGCGGATCATCTGAGGTCGGGAGTTCGAGATCAGCCTGACCAACCTGGAGAAACCCCATCTCTACTAAAAATATAAAAAATTAGCTGGGCGTGGTGGCACATGCCTGTATCTACTTGGGAGGCTTGGCATCTACTTGGGAGGCTGAGGCAGGAGAATTGCTTGAACCCAGGAGGCGGAGGTTGTGGCAAGCCGAGATTGTGCCATTGCACTCCAGCCTGGGCAACAAGAGTGAAACTCCATCTCAAAAAAAAAAAAAAAAAAAGATAAAAAAAATTGTTAAAGTTTATTTATATCTGCTAATGACCGAAGGTGTGATGCTAACAGAACAAAGCCTATTGGGAAACTTGGGAAAAGAAACTTGTAACTTTCTTTTCCAACATTGCAAGGGTGGGTCCGTCACAAGGAGGCCACGTGGGTGCCAGATGCGGGCTCCTCCACCCCATTCCAGCTCCATGGGGGACAGTGTCTTGCTCTGACACCCGGTGGGGTTGGGGGTGGAAGACCCTGCCACTCACCAGACCTGAGCTCACTGACGGAGCAAGCACTGAACAGAGGCCTTGGGAACTCACTTAGCCCTCAAGATGTAAGAAGGCAGGTTCAAACCCCGGAACTCCTGCCCCGAAGGGGGCTCATTATTTTCACAAGTAGCCTCTTTTCTCAAAGAGTTCACAGTCTTATCAAGAGAACAAGCCCACATAGAGTTTGCCCCTAGAACCCGTTTCCTTTAAAGGGTCTGTCTTCTCAGTCAAGTGCTTTGTCTGAACTTGCTGGTTCACTCTACTCCAGGGCACTTACACAATATGGGTAAAGGTTGTATCTTTCTTTTCCAACATTTAACAGTTTGAGCATACCATTATTTTTCTTGTACGTACTGTACTCAAATGCATAAATAGAAAAAAATACACGTTTCACCGTCAGTCATATAACACTGACCTTGCTAATAAATTATCACATCTGGGGAAAAGGTGAGTTCTGGTCTCAAGGGCTTGTCTCCATCAAGGCTGGCAGAGTAGGGAAGACAGAGAGAGGTTGGGGTGATCAGAGAATGAGAAGATGCAAGGAGAAAAAAAGAACGCAGACCAGAAGCATGTGGAAAATTGTGGGTGGCAAACCACCCAGGTGCCAAGGCAAGAGACTGAGGACACGAGCTGTTCCAGTATAATAAAATATAAAACAAGAATAGTTATACCAGATATAGATCTTAGATATGATTATATATGAATATCATTAATCATTATTTGTAGCAATTACTCTTTATTCCAATATTATAATAATCCTCGCTCTACAATCATAACCTAGGAAAAACCAGGCCATACAGAGATAGGAGCTGAGGGGACGTAGCGAGAAGTGACCAGAAGACAGGAGTGCGAGCCTTCTGTTATGCCCGGACAGGGCCATCAGAGGGCTCCTTGGTCTAGCGGTGACGCCAACATCTGGGAAGACGCCCGTTGCCAGGCGGACCGTGGTCTAGCGGTAGCAAAAAGTGTCAAGGAACAACACCCGCTACTTAGCAGACGAGGAAAGAGAGTCTCCCTTTCCCTGGGGGAGTTTAGAGAAGACTCTGCTCCTCCACCTCTTGTGGAGGGCCTGACATTAGTCAGGCTTGCCCGCAGTTATCCGGAGGCCTAACTGTCTCCCTGTGATGCTGTGCTTCAGTGGTCACACTCCTAGTCCGCCTTCATGTTCCATCCTGTACACCTGGCTCTGCCTTCTAGAAGCAGTAGTAAATTATTGAAAGTACTAAAAGTCTCTGATATGCAGAAATAATGGCGTAAGCTGTCTTTCTCTTTGTCTCCTCTCTCTCTCTGCCTCGGCTGCCAGGCAGGGAAGGGACTCCTGTCCAGTGGACACGTGACCCACGTGACCTTACCTATCATTGGAGATGACTCACACTCTTTACCCTGCCCCTTTTGCTTTGTATCCAATAAATAACAGCGCAGCCAGACATTTGGGGCCACTACCGGTCTCCGTGCATTGGTGGTAGTGGTCCCCCGGGCCCAGCTGTCTTTTCTTTTATCTCTTTGTCTTGTGTCTTTATTTCTACACTCTCTCATTGCCGCACATGGGGAGAAACTCACCGACCCTGTGGGGCTGGTCCCTGCAGAAAATAAGCCAGGTTCAAGTTGTGTGCTCCAGTGGAGAGGAGGCGGAAGCTCCTGCTGTGCTTGGTTCCTGCCTGGGGGGCTGAGGTGAATGCCCTGCACACTCGATTTTTGTGTTTTTTAAATTTTTTTTTTTTTTTGAGTCAGACTTTCACTAGTGTTGCCCAGGCTGGAATGCAATGGTGCAATCTCGGCTCACCGCAACCTCCGCCTCCTGGGTTCAAGTGATTCTCCTGCCTCAGCCTCCCGAATAGCTGGGATTACAGGCACGCACCACCACGCCCAGATAATTTTTGTATTTTTAGTAGAGACAGGGTTTTGCCACGTTGGCCAGACTGGTCTTGAACTCCTGACCTCAGGTGATCTGCCAACCTTGGCCTCCCAAAGTGCTGGGATTACAGCCGTGTGCCACTGCACCCAACCGATTTTTTTTTTCTAAGGCTTATTCTACTAACATCTCACTGATTCATATAATACAAAATTCAACAGGTAACAATGCTTCCTTACATTTTTATACAAAACTCTTTAAACATGATTTTAGTTAGGTGAAAAAGGTGTTCTAAAATTAAGTAGATTATCATCTTGTTACCCCCGCCATGGAGACGTTTTTAGTAGTCAAGGTTATCATCTTTGCAGGCCACCTGACAGGCAGTGTCGTTCTTGGGGACGAACTGCACCCCTTCCCACAGCATGGGGAAGTGGGATCACGCTATTCTCTTCCCTCCACCCCACAAGATCACACATGGGCCAGCCTACCCCCCATCACAAGGCCCCCACCCATCCAAACACCGGTCATTCTAAGAACCTCATGCTGGAACAGTCTGACCATTAATAGGGCCACGAAACAGTCAGTAAGGGACCCTCTGCACTGGGCTTCCTGGTGTCATTTCCCAATCAGCTGAATTAACGCATGCTGATGTATTAGAGTTAAGTGCTGGACCGCTGCACAGGCGAAAGGTTGCTTCCTAGCTTTTCATAAAACCAACTCAGCTCAGAGGCTGGGATCCTCCACATCACAGGCAGGGGTCACTACACAGCAATGCGGAGGTAGCCGCACAAAGATGGGAAACTTTAGCACCTCTGAAAGAATCTGCTAGACTCACCTCCTCAAGTGACTCACAAACTCTTTCCTAGTGAAAAACTGGGAAGGGTGGAGAGCCCCTCAGCACCAGCAGGTACTTTATTGCCCAAGAAGAAGTTCAGGCTGGACCTGAGGATGGACCGCGGGGTGGCCTCTGCTTTGGTCTCTGCTGGACAGCCCTCGGGGGAGCAGGGAGTCCAGCAGGGCCAGTCCTGCTCAGGTGTGCATGGGGAGGCCTGTTGGCTGCTCACTGGCATTTGGGACCTGAAACACATGGAGGAAGTTGGCTTAGAGGCCGTTCCCGCTGCTGCAGTGTGCAGTCTGAGCTACGGTGGACCCACACTGCCAGCCAGTAGAGGGCACCACACACACTCTAGGATGCAGTCACAGCCAGAGACACAGCTTCTTCCAGCCCTCAGTGCTGGGCTGATGTCACCACCTAGGTCTTCCAAGCCTGTGGCCCTCCCAGCTACCTGGACACCTCCCACTGGACATCACAGGTGTTGTCCACCAACGAATCCCTGGAGGGGCCTATCGGTTTCCCCCACACAAACCTGCTTGCCTGCCAGGGTGTCCTACCACCGCCTGGCACCACTGACCACCAGTCACCAGGGCTGCCCTGCTCCTCGGGCTTGGAACCGACACCTCCTCCTGTCCAAGAGCCTAAGGAAGCCTCTTGGTCTACAGATCGTCCCTGCCTGGGCCCTGGCAGCCCCCCTTGCTGCCTGCTCCCAGCCAGGGCCCAGGATCCACCCTCTACTTGGCCACTACTGCCCTCTTCCCTAGCAAATCGGATCTTTGCGTTCCCCTACTTTTAAATCCTTCTGTGTCTACCGATAACAACAATAGCAAGAGAGGCCATACCTCCTGATGCCCAACATGTGCCAAGTACCATGCTACGGGCTGTCAGGAGCTCACGGAAACCCAGTGAGGGGATGGGGATCGCCCCTGTTAGCCAAGTGAGGAAACCAAGGCCTATGATTTTCAGGATAACGCCCAACCCTGGTAATGGGAGCCAGGCCCTGAGCTCCGGCTCAGTTTCCAGAATTCAGAATTCAGGAAGTAGCGGCATCCCCTGGGGCCTGTCAACACAGACTGCTGGGCTTCACCCTGGAGACTGTGATTCAGTACAACAGAGGGTGGAGGACAGGGGGCTTGCATTACCAGGCACCTAGCCACATGCTCCGAGGAGCTCTGCTAGCCCTGCCCCTCCAGGGTCCCACCTCTTTCCTGTGCCATGGGTGCCAGAGCTCCTTCGCTCAGACACGCCAGCGCTATCTGACACTCCCCAGTCCTCATCCCAGCCATTTTGTCTGAAGCACCTTTCCCTGCTTATCCGGGGCCTCTCTGCTCTTCCACCATCAATGCTGCACTCAAAGAGACTCATCCGACGGGAAGTCTTCCCAGGCTCTGGTTCAGGTTGGCCGGGGTGACAGCTCTCAGCAGGTGCACCAGGACCTCTGACTGACACAGCTGCCTCCCATGAGACAGGGTCCCCACACCCAAGGGCAAGCTCCTTGCTTGGTGTTCAGCCAGCTGTTTCTAGAATGTCGTGTGAGGCCTCATCAGATGAGAGAGGTGCCCGTCCGGCCCACACACCCACAGCCAAAGTATTTACCTGGAGGCGGGGAGCAGACACATCAGCACTCGAGTGAACACCTGTGAGGTCACCCACTGCAACCACAGGACATCGTCGGGCATATCTGGAAGCCATGTCACCAGTCTGCAGAGATGAGACCAAGTACACAAACACACACATAGGCAGACACAACAGCTTACAACACTACCCTTTGTTTACAAAAGCTGCCAACGTCACCTCCAATCTGATGACTTCCCAGAAGGTGGATCTGGGATGCTAGGACAAGGACAAGCCCACCTGAAATCTCTAAAGCAAAATGAGCCCACTTCTGGTTCAAGAAAGCTCAAGGGACTTACACTGAAATAAAGGGGGGAAAAAAAAAACACCTCGGCTTTTCAGGGCTCTTCCCAGCTTGGAGAGGAGCTGAGGCTCAGGGCAGCTGTTGCAAGGGCTCTCATAGTCAAGACCATCCCCTGCCTCATGGTTTGCTGTGCTTGGTCACATGTGAGCCCAGCAGAGGCACCATGGAGAGGTCTGACCGCTACCTCCTCTAGACTCTCCATCCCCCAGACACATAAAGGACCCCCACCTCAGGGTCTCTGATAAATGCCTGATCACAGACATCCCCCCGGCAGTGGTGGGGTGGGGAGGAGGAGGCTGATCCTGGGGAGTGGAGAAGGAATCTAGGAAGGCGAGGGAGAGAAAGGAGCCGGCTTTTGAAGGAGAGACTGGGCATTAAAAGATTAATCAGGGTCAGGTGTGGTGGCTCACACCTGTAATCCCAGCACTTTGGGAGGCTGAGGCAGGCAGGTCAGGAGGTCAGGAGTTCGAGACCAGGCTGGCCAACATGCCAAACCCCACCTCTACTAAAAATACAAAAATTAGCCAGGTGTGGTGGCACATGTCTGTAATCCCAGCTACTCAGGAGGCTGAAGCAGGAGAATCTCTTGAACCCAGGAGGTAGAGGCTGCAGTGAGCTGAGATCGCGACGTTGCACTCCAGCCTGGAGGACACAGAGAGACTCCATCTCAAAAAAAAAAAAAAAGGATCAAAGGACATGACAGACTAACTTACTAAAAACAAAGTAAACACCCACCAAATCTTCGTGTAAAGATGTGAGTGAAATAAGTGCTCAGGACTGCAGCATGCAACCACCCCATGTTTCCCAGTGTGGCACAGGGAAAATCCCCAAGTACAAGCGCAGCCTTACAAGAAGTGATAAATCTGCAAGAGCAACGAGGAAGGAGCAGGGGCTCACCAATGAGCAAGATATTTCAACAGATTACTGGACCCCAGGCAGAAGGGGAGGGGGCTGGTGATGAAACAGGCAGAACATGGGGAGCCAGCATTCACCACCAGGGCAAAACCCAACAGTTCAACCAGCTCCAGGGAAAGGAAGGGTTTCTAGGAAAGCGGTAGCACCCCCAAGTAGACATCCTTCCCGCAGCCTGCCTGTCACTGTCTGGGAGCTCTGCCAGGTGATGCACCTACCCTTTTCTCCCTGAGCTCCAAGTCCTCTGTTGCTATATGGGAAAAAACCCACCAAGAACACGCCCAGAATAAGTAGCATAAAAGAGAAAGATGAAGAAACAGAAAAACTAGCCCAAGAAGAAATGGAGAAGGGATGATCTAGAGGACAGCAAATATTCCAAGAGAACGTTACATCCATAAAACAAGAACAGAATGCTAAGAAAAAAGAACAAGAGAGTACTCTTGGAGATTAAATTATATTTGCTGAAAGTAAAAACTATAGGATAGGACTAGAAGACAAAATTTGAGGAAATCTGTCAGAACAGATGCAAAAAGACAAGAAGTGATGAAAAATATGACAAAGAGAGAAAGTCAGACACGGAGACAGGAATCCAACCCAGGAAGTCAAACATCTTCCTAATAAGAGCCCCAGGAAGAGGAAGAAAAAGTCTGGGCAACATAGTAAGATCCCGTCTTACAAAATTTTTTTAAAAAATTTGTTGGGTGCGGTGATGTGTGCTTATAGTCCCAGCTACTTAGGAGGTTGAGGTGGGAGGATCACTTGAGTCTGGGAGGTTCAGGCTGCAGTGAACCATGATCATGTCACTGCATTCCAGCCTGGGCACCAGAGTAAGACTCTGTCTCAAAAAAAAAAGAAAAAAGAAAAAAGAAAATGGAAGGGAAGGAATAACAGAAATAACAATAGAAGATAATTTCCCAAAGCTGGAGAATGACAGAAGGCTTTGACTGCAGGGATCCCCAGTACTTGCCTAGCTCAATAAATGAAATAAGGACTTACACCAAGACATATGACATTTTAGATTATAAGGGATAAAAAGACAGTCCTAAAAGCACTCACCTGCAAAGAAGTGAGAATGTGACTGTCTCAGTCCCAGTCTTCTCACTAACCAATATACTGAGAGGAAATGACTTTCAACCTGAAATTCTAGACATGGCCAATGTATCACTGAGATGTAATAGAAAAAAAGCACGTTTCCCAACACACATAAAGTCAAATGTTTTCTTCCTTGGGAGTTTACTAGAGACTCTGCTCCAGAAAAACCAGGAAAAAGACAAGAAAAACGAAGCTACAGATCCATGGATGGCACAGTGGCTCCAGGAGGGAAGATGGCAGGATGTAGCTGTGTGGTGGACAGCCCAGGGCACACACCCAGATGGAAGTGGGGCACGGAGGACCTAGGAGTTGTCCAGGGACAAACGGCAAGACCAGAACTTCCCGATGATCTTAAAAAGCAACTGGGGATGGGCTGGCTCATTCCCTCCCTTTCAGAAGCATTTCAGCAGGAATCTGAATTCTACCCCTTAAAGAACACAGCATCTGAGGTTATTTTAACAGCTCAGGTATTAAACTGCCAAGTCCAGGGCCACATCCACAGGAGGCTCAGCAGCCTCTTTGTAGCAGACAGGTCAGCACTCGCACCTCCTCACACCTTCAGGCTCTTCGTTCTCCCTTCCCTGGACTCCCTGCAGCCCCATTCCTGATGCCTGTATTAGCTCAATATTTTTCTTTCAGTCCAGGGTAATATTCAGACCAGGGTAATTTTTTTTTTTTTAATCAAGTGCCCTCCACTGTCAGACAACCCACTGAGGTCGGTTTTCCTATCCATATATTGCAGATGAAACTGCTGAGGCTCAGAGAAGTCGAGTAACTTGCCTGAGGTCACACAGCTTAGAAATTGCAGTGCCCTGGTCTAATGCCCATACCTTTTATCTGTCTCTAATTTTACGATCATCATTATTACCTGAAAATAGAAATCAACATCTCTAGCGGGATGCTTACTATGGGATGAGTACTCCTGCACTGTGACTCAGTAACCAGGTTGAGTCTCCTGACCACCCTCTGCTCCAGGTGATCTCTCTAGATGGGAAGCTGCAGCACAGAGAGGTGGATTCAGTCATCTGGAGTCACACAGCTGTAGTAAGCAGTGCAGCCAGGATTTGAAGAAGAGCAGTCTGACTGCTGAGCCAAGCTCTGACCATTCTGCTCCCCACCCCCCCCACCCCCCCACCCCTTTCAGAGGAAGCCCAATCAGAGGAAACCCAATCAGAGGAAGCCCAATCAAGAAGTTCTAGGAGAGTCACACTGTGTTCTCCTAACTGCTGGCTCTGAATCATATTAACAACTATGCCTAGAACGAAAGATGGAATTCCCTATGTTCTACTTTCATGTGATTTGATTTTTTTTTTTTTTTGAGTCGGAGTTTCGCTCTGTAGCCCAGGCTAGAGTGCAGTGGCATGATCTCAGCTCACTGCAACCAACCTCCGCCTCCTAGGTCCTGGTTCAAGCAATTCTCCTGCCTTAGCCTCCGGAGTAGCTGGGATTACAGGCACGCACCACCATGCCCAGCTAATTTTTGTATTTTTAGTAGAGACATGGTTTCACCATGTTGGCCAGGCTGGTCTTGAACTCCTGACCTCATCATCCACCCACCTCGGCCTCCCAAAGCGCTGGGATTACAGGTGTGAGCCACCGTGCGCGGCCGTGACTTGATTTATTATTTTATTCATTTCATTACCTTTCATTTTATTTTGAGATAGGGTTTCTCTCCTGTCACCCAGGCTGGAGTGCAGTGGTACAGTCTTGGCTCACTACAACCTCTGCCTCCCATGCTCAAGCGATTCTTCTGCCTCAGCCTTCTGAGTAGCTGGGAGTACAGGCACATGCCACCATGCTCCACTAATTTTTGTATTTTTAGTACAGATGGCATTTCACCATGTTGGCCAAGCTGGTCTCAAACTCCTGACCTCACATGATCCACCCACCTTGGCCTCCCAAAATGCTGGGATTACAGCCGTGAGCCACCGCGCCGGCCTTCATGTGATTTTAAATAGAAACAGCTCAGAGGGGCAGCAAGGATCCTGCTTCTAGGCCTGGCCCTTCTACTAGGCATCTCTGTGGCCTCAGAGCAGTGACCCCAAGTTCTCCAGGCCTCAGTTTCCTTGGGCAATCACAAGTGACTGGACCAGCTGCTATGTGAGGCCACTGACAGCTCTAGGAGTCCCCACGGGGAGTTTCTGGGCTTGCACTGAGTTACAGGTGCATGTGTGGCTTGAGGACAGGTGGGCAACGTTCAGGGGCATTGCACATAGACTGTGAGCTGTGATCTGTGGCACGACAATCCAGGTCCCAGACTACATGCCACCATGATCTATCATCTTGTTTCATCCTTATATCAACCCTGTGAGGAAGACACAGAGCCACCTAAAATGCTCACCTCTGGACAATCGCAATGGCAGATTCCACAGGCAGGGTACAGGGCAGCATTACATAAGACATTATCCTAATGGGTAGCAAGTTGCAAATCTTGCTCATGTATCCACCTTTGTCTTTCATTTCTTCACTCAGTGCTGAAAAAGACAATTTGGAGCTATTATCTCCCACCATTGTGAAAAACCAAACCACTTTACTCTGTTGGTGCTTAGCATTTCCATAAAATATGCCCGTCCTGGCAGCCAAAGGGTCAGAGGCACTCACAAAAGCGACAAGGTGGGGTTTGCCAGGCTGCTCCTTTCTTTTTTTTTAGACAGAGTTTTGCTCTTGTTGCCCAGGCTGGAGTGCAATGGCGCAATCTCGGCTCACTGCAACCTCCGCCTCCTGGGTTCAAGCGATTCTTCTGCCTCAGCCTCCCAAGTAGCTGGGATTACAGGCACCTGTCACCATGCCCAGCTAATTTTTTGTATTTTTAGTAGAGATGGGGTTTCACCATGTTGGCCAGGCTGGTCTTGAACTCCTGACCTCAGGTGATCCACCCACCTCGGCCTCCCAAAGTGCTAGGATTACAGGTGTAAGCCACCGTGCCTGGCCCAGGCTGTTCCCTTCCCAGCAAGGGCAGTGTGAAGCTGAAGCGGGGAGCACAGCCAAGAACAGCTAAGAGAGTGCTTACGGGGCATAGGGTCCCCACTCCCAGCTCCTTTAAATTGACAAATATGTTTGGAAGTCGCCATTCCAGAAAGCCTGCTTTTATTTTCCTTGAAAAGACATGTCCATTTCCAATATCATAGCTGAAATTAAATAGAAAATGGTGTGTAAGTCATGAGGCAAAGAATCGTCTTGTATTAAGAAACCTGAATATACCCCACAGCAAATAATGTGCACAGAAACAGCTACATCAGGCTGGGCATGGTGGCTCATGCCTGTCATCCCAGCACTTTGGGAGGCTGAAGTTGTTGGATCACTTGAGGTCAGGAGTTCAAGACCAGCCTGGCCAACATGGTGAAACCCTGTCTCTACTGAAAACACAAAAATCAGCCAGGCGTGGTGGTGTGCGCCTGTAATCCCAGCAACTCAGGAGGCTGAGGCATGAGGATCATTTGAACCTGGGAGACGGAGGCCCCAGTGAGCCAAGATCACGCCACTGCACACTCCAGCCTGGGCGACAGAGCGAGACTCTGTCTCAAAAACCAAAACACAAAACAAAAAACAGCTACATCAAACGTCATAGCATCTATGTTCTCCTAGGTACTTCTCAGGCACCACCAGCTTTACAAGCTGGTCCTTGACCCTCTGCTGGATTCCAGAGCCTTCTTTCTGGAGCCCCAGTCTTTTATTCCCTCTCTTTAATGACCTCGTGATGCCTCAAATCATATTAATCTGGTCATATGGTTTGGATCTGTGTCCCTGCCCACAACTCATGTCAAATTGTAATTCCCAGTGTTGGAGGCGGAGCCTGATGGGAGGTGATTGGATCGTGGGGGCGGATTTCCCCACTGGTGCTGTTCTCTTGATAGTGAGTGTGTTCTCGTGAGATCTGGTTGTTTAAAAGTATATGGCACCTTCCCTCTATTTCCCTCTCTCTCTCACTCCTGCTCCAGTCATGGGACGTGCATGCTTCCCGTTCGCCTTCTAACATGATTGTAAGTTTCCTGAGGCCTCCCCAGAAGCTGAGCAGATGCCAGCACCATGCTTCCTGTCCAGCCTGTGCAACTGTGAGCCAATTCAACCTCTTTCTTTATGAGTTACCCAGTCTCAGGTATTTCTTTACAGCAATGTGAGAACAAACTAATGCACCTGGGCAGCTGCTGTGTCCCATCTCTTAGGGCACCTCAATAACAAGGAGTTATGTCTGACTCATTTTTGAATTTCTCCAAATGCCCAACTCTGTAGCTGGTTTGTGGGTTCTTCTGTTTGACTTAGTCCGTGTTCAGGGCTACTCTAACAAAATGCCACCAACCGAGTGGCTTATAAAACAACAAACATCGATTTTTCAGAGTTCTAGAGGCTGCAAGGTCCCAGATCAAGGGGCAGCAGATGTGTTGGTGTCTGGTGAGGGCCTGCTTCTTCATAGACACCACCTTCTGAGTCCTCACACAGTAGAAGGGACAAGGGACCTCTCTTGGGTCTGTTTAATAAGGGCACCAATCCCATTCATGACAGCCCTTTCCTCATGATCTAATCTCCTCCCAAAGGCCCCACCTCCTAAGACCATCATGTTGGGGGTTAGGATTTCAAAAGACAAATTCTGGGGGGTACACAATCATTTGGACCATAGCACTGTCTCCATTTGATATTTGATGACATTATAAAATACAGCACCATTCAATGGAGGTTCAAAATTGTGGGTTTAGGGGAAGGGAGAAATTAGGTCTCAAGAAAGGAGCCTTGAGGTGGGTGGACAGGTGGAGGGAGGCGGCTGAAAAGGAGCTCCGAGTAATAGGCCAAGTCCCAGATGCAGGACCCCCATCCTTGGAGTCCATGAAATCCAGGATGGCAGGAGCTCAGGTACCATGTTAGGGAGACAGAGTTGGAAAGGGGTACAGAGGGCCCAGCTGCCACAGGCAGGAGCCTATATGGGGAACCCCAAGGGGCTCAGCTGGAGTTTGTTTTCCTCCTGGTCATGACCCCACGGGAAGGGAGACTTGGCAAGGTTCCAGGACTGGGGGGGTTGGGGGCTGTGCTGGGAGTGATGGCAGCAGCCCAGGCTGTACACATGGAAGGAGATGTTCCCAACCACCTGTCATGGTTCCCTCGCCCTATCACTCCCATGTGGCAGTACCATCTTCCTCCATAATGCACAAGAAAGAAAACAAGGTGCTGCCCGTGCCCACCCTGAGGAGTGGGTACCTGTAGCGAGCCTGGGCGAGAGGGTGTCCAGGATGCTCTCATCCCAGGGCAGGATGCTGAGACGCAGGTGGTCTAGCAGCTCGTCTCCCTCCAGCCTCACAGCCAAGGCAGCCGACTCCGGGGAAGAATCCAGACTCATGTTTGCCCAGCTGGGCACGGCGACCTCAGGATCCATCCCTTCTGAGGATGACTTCAGGCCCGGCTGGGGCCTGTTGCAGATGCCTGTGAAGGGCACGGAAAACAAGCCCATCAGGCGAACGTGGGGAGTGGTGGTCATTACCCACCCATCTACCAAACTGCAGGGAGGCAGGCAGCTGGCCTGTTATTAGCCAAATGCAAGGGAAAGAGGGGAAGGGAAGAGAACGAGCACAGGTGTTTGTCACCCGGAGAAAGGGGTATGGGGCTTTAAAGCAGGACACACGTGAGCTTGGCTCCTGCTAGCTTTGTGGGCTCCATCTACATATCTGGATTCACGAGGTGCAAAGGCGAGGGTTAGTGTTCGTTTATAACAACTGAACCACTGGTTACACCTGCCTTCCAGGCCCTGAGCTAGGTGCTTCACCATCAGGCCTTACAGAAACCATTATCATCATCTCCATTTTTCAGCTGAGAAATCAGAAGCACAGCAAGGTTAAAAGACTTGTCTAAAGCCACGCAGCCAATACATAGCAGAGCCGGGATTTGAAGCTGGGTCTGATGTCGAAGAGGGTACTCACTTCCATCACACAGCCTTGGAAGAAGCACCCAGAAGGGAGGATTGGGCACCAGTATGTGCCAGGCCCTGTCCTGGGTACTGGGACTCAGCCACCAGCACCAGTGAGCGGCCCTTGCTCTTACAGCATTGGCACACTGGGCTGGGGGAGGGGGACTTCAGACAACCAAAGCTGCACCTGGCCCAACTCTGGCTTCCAACTTCAGGCTGAAGAGACCAAGGGCTGCTCCTCAACGCCTGAGCCTTGCCCCCCAAGATAACCTCACATTCATGCTTGCCCCGGCTCTTTCCAGGACCTATCAGATGCCCTCCTCACCCTCTGAGATGTCACTTTCCCTTAGGAATATTGCCAGGTATCTGTTCTCAGGGAGATGCTGCTTCCAGCATCTCTGGCACACCAGCTCTTCCTGCCATACCGGCTCCCTCCTAATGTCCTCAACCCTCAACCCATGGGCACATCTCCCCATCTCCCCTTGCCCAACTGCTAAAGCCAGAAGCCGGGACTGCGCTCTTCTGTCTTCCTCTTCCCAAATGTCCCATCGGTCATTTCCAAGTCCTATTACCCCGGACTCCTTCAAATTGGTTTCCTCCTCATGACCCTCGCAGCCCTGATCCTGGTGGAGCCTCTGGCTGCCTCACTGGCCTCCTAGACACTGGTATCTCCCTTCCTGTCCCGCATCCAGGGGGCTTCCAAAGCTCTCCTCTGATCCCCTCACTCCTACTGCAGCAGCCTTCAGTGGCTCCCTACCACTGCAGGATGCAATCCCTCTGTATCCAAAAGGCCCAGCCTGCCCTCCTCTCCCATTTTTCACCACTCCTGACCCCCTCTTCTCCAGCCATCTCTTAGTGTCCCCACCCCCACACTTCCAGCCATCTCTTAGTGTCCCCACCCCCACCACTCCAGCTGCACAGGCCTTCATGCCATCCTCTCTGTGTCCTACAGGCCTCGCATCCATGGGTCCCCATGCCTAAGGCTCTCCTACTTATCCCCAAAGTCTTAATGTGGATTCACGTCCTCCGAGAGGCCCTTCTTCCCCTGGGCCTTGGAGATCCATCCTGCATGAGCCTCCAGCATCCTGTGTCTTCTCCTTGACACCTGTGCCTTCTCATTGGCACCTGTACTTTCCCATCGACACAGCATCACCCTTCTGTTTACTTATCTGCTCACTTCTCTCACAAGGCCGGGAAGGGCCACACCTCTGTGTTCACTGCAGTATCCCTAGCACACAGCAATGAACATTTTCTGAGCAGATAAATACACATATGTCCTTAAAAATGCAGTCTCCTTGGTCTTGGCCAACGACAAATTCACAAGACCAATACATCAACCAACTTTTAGTATTAAAGAAAAATAGCTCCCAGCACATCTTTTTGCTCCCACTCTAATACTTCTAGAGCAGAACTCCCCCAGCCCTGACAAGCCAGGATGACTTGAAGGCAGAAATGTGCTCTGGGAAGAGCAAACTTGTCTAGTGGGCTTGGACCCACACCTGACTGGAGATGAGCAATCTGATTGCTTCATTTGGGGTCCAGGCGCAGAAACTCTTTAACTTCGGCCCTTGTTAAACTAAGGGTCACAAGAGGTCGAGCTGGAAAGAAAAACCGCCTTCAGATAAGGGGACCCTGGGGAAGGAGAGGGCCCTGGAGTGATGACATCCCAGTTCAAATCTCGGCTCTGCCCCTCAGGGAGGGGTGTGTGCTGCTTGGCTCTCCTTTCCAAAATTCTGTTTCCCCATCTGTAAAATGGGACAGAGATTTCCTATCTCCCAGGCTCATGAGTAGGTTGAGCAACACAGGGAAGGCGTTGGGCACTAAGTGTTAGAACTAAGGCAAATCTCAAGTCTTTACCAAGACCGCCAGTAAATGCTTGTCAAAAGGGCATGGCTGGTCCTCCCAGCCCATACATACCCTTCTCTTCCAAGAACCTGAACGCGTCCAAATATCCTCGAAGGCATATCTCTCCCAGCACCTGTGAGCAAAGCAAGCAAGGGGACTACAGCAGGGAGACACCAAGCACCATTTATTTCAGCATCATTGGAAGACCGCAGAGAGCACCAAAGAATCATGCAAGCTCTGAGTCTGCTGGCTGGGGGGACTGAGCCACCTGGGGGCTGAGCAAAGGGCTCTGTGCTCCCAGGAGACAGTTCCCTGCAGGTCTCGGCTTGAATGTCACCCTTCCACGGAGACTTTGCAGGCACCCCAGCAGGCCGGAGCCTCTTTTTTTTTTCTTTTTCTTTTCTTTTTTTTTATTTTAAGGCAGAGTCTTGCTCTGTTGCCCAGGCTGGAGTGCAGTGGCGCGATCTCGGCTCACTGCCACCTCCGCTTCTGAGGTTCAAGCCATTTTCCTGCCTCAGCCTCCCTAGTAGCTGGGATTACAGGTGCCCGCCACCATGCCCGGGTGATTTTTGTATTTTTCATAGAGATGGGGTTTCACCATGTTGGCCAGGCTGGTCTCAAACTCCTGACCTCAGGTGATCCACCTGCCTCAGCCTCCCAAAGTGCTGGGATTACAGGCGTGAGTCACCGCGCCTGGCAGGAGCTTGTTTCTTTGGGCTCCCTTGGTCCCAGAATAAGCCTCCACTCTAACAAATTTTGCAGCCTATCCCAATTGTCACTAGGACAATAAGAGCTGTCTCCTCTACTCATCTGCTTATAAAGCACATGGGAAAACCAATCCTGTTAGACAGCTTTCCCTCTCCCTTGGACTGTGAGTATGCATTGCATTGCATAGCCTTCTTTCTTTCTCCCCAGGAGCACCAAAGGTTGGTGTACATGGTCTGCAAATTTCTTACTATGGTAGAGTGGTAAGGCATACTAAAACAACCACAATCAAAAAAGGTTAAACTACCGAACGCAGTTGTTCTTGACCGTGTTTCCAAATAAGAATCATCTTAGTAGCTGGGTACAATGGCTCATGCCTGTAATCCCAACACGTTGGGAGGCTGGGGTGGGAGGATCGCTTGAGGCCAGGAGTGTGAGACCAGCCTGGGCAACACTCTACAAAATTTTAAAAAATTAGCCAGGTGCGGTGGTGCATGCCTGTGGGTCCCAGCTACTTAGGAGGCTGAGGTGGGAGGACTGCTTGAACCCAGGAGTTTGAGGCTTCAGTGAGCTATGATTGCACCACTGCACTCCAGCCTGAGTGGCAGAGCAAGACCCTGTCTCAAAAACAAACCAAAAAAATCATCTTTATAACTAAAAAAATAAAAAATCCTAATACCCATACTGCACCCCCCTGACTATATAACCACAGCCTGGGAAGTGGATCTGAGTTTTAGGTCTGGGTATATGTTCCCAGGTGATTCCCATAATCAGGGTGGTGCCTCACCTGAGCTTCTGGGACAAGCGCCTTTTATTTCCGTTAACCATCAAAGACAGGTCTATTTCTGTTTGATTGTGCAGAGAGCAACTGGTAGCTCCTGGCAATCAGGGAGGCAAAGAAGAGCTGCACCTCAGAACACCTGCCTCCTCACCACCAACTCACCTTGAGATCCGGGGGGACAAAAGCTCTCGAGAGAAGGTAGAGGTTCCCTGTGCAGAGGCGTAGACTGAGCTTGGTGATGTCCACGTGAAGAAAGTTCGTGGACTTGACTTTAGGGCAGATGTCGTACTCCCCATAGAAGGGGGACACGGTGATGGTTGTTTTGGCATCAATGAAGGGTACGTTGTCACTCACTCCTCCATCCACATATCGCTTTTAAAGAAGGGAAAAAAGGACTGGCACTGTCTGAAGCTCTGGGTTAGTGCTTAAGTGCTTAACAAGCTTTCACATGTGGGCAGAGCTTCTCAGAGCCGCAAACAGGCTGATATGGAGGGAGGACATTGGCTTTGGAATCACTCCTGCGACAAATCCTTACCGAGCATTCCGGTGCTAGGACAGGCTCTACTCTGGGTCTCAGGGTTGCTGTCTACTGTTGTACAGTGTGTGCACTGCACAAAAGTGCCTGGCAAAGAGGCAGATGGAAACTGGAGTCCATGTTGTGTTGGCCAAGTCCTAGGGCCAGATGGGCACCTATAGGAGTGCCCATGTAACATGCCTAAGGGGGTCATATGAACTAAAGGGTGCTCAGTGCACTGGGGACAGAGTGTGATGGAAACCCAAAGGAGAAACATGGTCATGGATTCAAATCCAGACACCTTTGCTGCTTGCAAGGAGGATACAGAAATCTGGGATAAGACCTTTAACCCATGAGCCCGTCTCCCCCGTGCTTTGACAATTAGAACCAACACCTGGAGGGACTTTTGAGACTTAAATGAAATAATGAACCTGGGACCTCAGAAAATGTCCTCTAACCCACAACACAGCAGCATTTTGGATAAATTATTCTAAGGGTGAGTTTTCCTTCATCTATATCCTTAAACCACCTTATTGCCCATAGCTCAGCTGGGGCAGGCAGCTTTTGCTACAATTTGGACAGAGCCTGCATCTGTGAAACTCATGTCAACAATGATTTCCAGCCACAGCCATCACAGCCAGCCATCAGAGCCAGCCATCAGATACCCACAGAGAAAGGCCTCCAAAAGATTCCAGCTGGGAGGCTCTCCCCAGCCCGCCCTTCCACACGGAGGAATTTCAGAGCAGAGTTTGGCCTAAAACAGGTCCAGGAGAGAATCAGACATGTTCAGCCACACCTTAGCCATCAAGATGCTTGCCTGGAGTCCAGAAATGATCACAAGTTTACACAGCAACATTTCCAAAATCGTAGTCACACAATTTCTAGGGCAGATGTAGCAAGGCATCAAAAACCTCACTAGGAGCTGGGCATGGTGGCTCACGCCTGTAATCCCAGCACTTTGGAAGGCTGAGGCACATGGATCACTTGAGGCCAGGAGTTCGAGACCAGCCTGGGCAACATGGTGAAACCCTGTCTCTGCTAAAAATACAAAAATTAGCTGGGCATGGGGGCGCGTGCTTGTAATCTCAGCTGCTCGGGAGGCTGAGGCAGGAGAATCGCTTGAACCCAGGAGCCGAGGGTTGCGGTGAGCTGAGATCGCGCCACTGCACTCCAGGCCTAGGTGATACAGTGAGACTCTGTCTCAAAAAACAAACAAAAACCTCACTGCATAAAGAGACACAGAATGAAATGCTAGGAATCTGGAGTGAAGACCAAGGAGGAAGACGGCTGGTGGATCATCTTCATTCAAGGGGTAGTCAGAAGCCCAAATATTCTCCTGCCACGTACAACTTTTCCATGCATTTTGAACTTTTTTATAGTAATGTTTTGAATTTAGGAGCTCCAGTGGTGCAACTGATTAGCACGTGGTATGTACACAGTAATGCTTTGAATTTGCTTGCATTGAATTTGAAGAATAATGGGTTCTAATTGTCAGGAAGATTCCTATGAGCGCACTCAACGGGTGATGACACAGCATCCCGGGCCTCTATACACCAGATGCCAGTGGCACTCCCCCAGTTTTGTTTTGTTTTGTTTTGTTTTGTTTCTGAGACGGAGTCTTGCTTTGTCGCCCAGGCTGGAGTGCAGTGGCAGGATCTCAGCTCACTGCAAGCTCCGCCCCCCGGGTTCACACCATTCTCCTGCCTCAGCCTCCCGAGTAGCTGGGACTACAGGTGCCCACCACCACGCCCAGCTAATTTTTTTCGTATGTTTAGTAGAGATGAGGTTTCACTGTGTTAGCCAGGATAGTCTCGATCTCCTGACCTCATGATCCACCCACCTCGGCCTGGCACTCCCCCAGTTCTGACAACCCAAACTGTCTTCTGATGTGGCCAGACATCCCCAGAGGGAGTTGGGGAAGGATGCAAGACTAGCAAGTGAGCCGGCACAGACCCAATGCCTAGTCTAGAGCCTGCAGAACAAACACTCCCGCTTCGGCTTCTCCATCCCCCTGGCATGGCTCAGAAATCAGCCAATGCACATATTCACTGAACTCAGCCAAATCTGAACACTGCCAGCAGCTTTTGAACAAAGCTATGGGCTGAAAAGGACAGAGTAGGACCCAGAGGGCTTGAAACTCTTGACCAGGAAAGAAAGCCAGAACCGTGCACTGGGGAGCCAGAGAGCATCACTACGGTGCTGCTGGGTACACTCCTGCTGAGTTCTGGAGAAGATCAAATATCCACATAAAGCCACCAGCATAACAAGGGGTTGGGGTCCTGCTGATGTCCAACCATGCTGTGGCAATGTCGGAAATCCAAAATGTGCTTTGGTCACTCAGTGGCTGGGCACTCCAGTGGCTCTGTGGACCACTATCCTGGACCCCAAACTACAGAGAATGAGAAGAGCCGCCCTGCAGCGAACCAAGACATGCCCTGTTCTGACAGAGGAGCAGAGAGTGACCTGGGCGCAAGCTCGCTGGCCATGCTCTTTGGGCAAGTATGACTCTCAAGTTCCCCACAGCCACACAGGATGAATAATCACATCTCCCCTCAGTTGTGGGGACCCTATAAGATAACGCACAGGAGCACGTAGTCTGTAATGGGAGGCTCCTAATGCAAGTCCCTCTGCCACGTGGCTCTGCCGGTGCTACATACAGGATTGCATCAAAGGTTCCGCTGCTGCTCTTGTGAGTTCAAAAATTACCCTAAAAGGCTAGTATTTTACAGCCTAAACTTCCTCCTGCGCATCACAAAGTGGCAAAAGAAAACAAAGCACAAATCTAGGTTAGACCAGGCTTACAGATTTTTGTTGTTGTTTAGAACATATGTGATTGTTGGCCGGGCACGGTGGCTCACGCCTGTAATCTCAGCACTTTGGGAGGCCAAGGCGGGCGGATCACCTGAAGTCAGGAGTTGGAGACCAGCCTGGCCAATATGATGAAACCCTGTCTCTACTAAAAATACAAAAATTAGCTTGGCGTGACAGCGGGCACCTGTAATCCCAGCTACTCAGGAGGTTGAGGCAGGAGAATTGCCTGAACCTGTGAGGTGGAGGTTGCAGTGAGCCGAGATTGCACCACTGCACTCCAGCCTGGGCGACAGAGCCAGACTCCATCTCAAAAAAAAAAAAAAAAAAGAAAAGAAAAAAATATATATACATGACTGTTATAGTTCCCCCTAAGAGTAAAGCTCCACCTTCCAGGGGTAACAGATTCTTCAGTGTCATATACTTTATTTATCTTTTTTTTTTTCTTTTTGACATAGAGTCTCGCTCTGCCACCCAGGATGGAGTGCAGTGGTGCGATCTTGGCTCACTGCAACTTCCGCCTCCCAAGTTCAAGCAATTCTCCTGCCTCAGCCTCCCGAGCAGCTGGGATTACAGGTGCACACCACCCTGCCCAGCTAATTTTTGTATTTTTAGGAGAGACAGGGTTTTACACTGTTGGCCAGGCTGGTCTCGAACTCCTGACCTCAAGTGATCTGCCTGCTTCAGGCTCCCAAAATGCTGGGATTACAGACATGAGCCACCGCGCCTGGCCAACATCATATAGTTTAACTAGATCACTGAGAAGCGATCTGATGCTTAAGGTGCAGAGTAAGTGAACCAGCCAGTTTACCTTACAGATAGCCAGATAATTAATTACACATGCAGTAAGTTTTGCTGCCCGGGTAGCCTGGAAGTAGGGCCAGCTGTGGCTACTCTGTCTGAAAGGCAGTGAGGCATGGGGCTCCACCATAGGACAGACCCTGAGGTGCCTGACACCAGTGCCCTGCAGGCAGGAGATGTGTGAGCACGCTTTAGAGGCCCCCAAGACTCAGCGCTAGCAGAGAAAGCCGACTTACCACGCCTCTGAAGGAAGGAGGGATAAGGCCACTGTAGAAAGGGATGAAGCAGGAACATATCAAGGCCTGTGAAAGCAAAGGAGAGAGAAGTTATAGGCGAGAGCACCCTTTTAATTTTCCTGATCCTTCATAAGCCTTCTCCAAGTGAGCAGGGCAACAAACTTGAAAATGCCCTTTGCGCAGAGTAGGTTAATCCATGGGTCAAAAGAACGGGGAACTAACATACACCCTCGGACTTCAGGCCCATGGGTCTCATCTATTGCATAATCCCCTTAACAACCCTGTCAGTGAACTTCAACTTCCTCTCCTTGCTCCCCATGAGAGTCACACTGGGTCACCACAGACAGGACCAAGGGTTGTTGGCTCATGGACTGAAAGGGGCTAGATCGGTGCTGTTCAAATGCCGGTATTCATTAGCATCACCGGAGAGCTTGTGGAACCAGAGATTCTGCGTCCCTCCCCAGAATTCCCATGCAGCAGGTCAGAGGTGGGGCCTGAGGGTCTGCCATTCCAATAAGCTCAAAGGAGCTGCTGCTCTGCTGGTCCAGGATCACACTTTGCGAAGCGCTGTGCTACAGAGCAGTCAGCAGGCACCACGGTGATTCACTGGGAGAACGGACCCATGTGGGAACAGACAAGTGCTGGCTGTTTAGAGAAAGCTTCTGCAAACAAGGTTAAACAGAGGATGAAACTGGCTGCTGGTTAGATGCGCCAGGCTGCTGTCTTGCACAGATCTGTCAAGTAAATGGAGTCCTTCCTCCAAGGAGCGCTTATGAAAGCATCAGCCGAATTTAATGGTGTTTTGGTATTGCAAATTATCTTCTCTCTGCTAGACCCTGAGGATACAGGCAAATAAGGCACGTTCCCACCCTTGTAGGGTTTCCAGTGAGAAAGCATCTTCATTATGGAAGATGCATAGAGGAAGCTCAGGAGAGGCACACCTGCAGGACAGGTTCCTTGGACTGGACGGTCATGAGCCAAGTGTTGAAGGAAAGGGAGGAATTATTTGAAATTGTAACTGCCAGGCAGAGGTGGGCAGATTACTTGGGTGCAGGAGTTTGGGACCAGCCTGGGCAACAGGGCAAAACCCTGTCTCTACAAAAAGTACAAACATTAGCAGGGTGTGATGGCCTGTGCCTGTAGTCCTAGCTCCTCGGGAGGTTGAGATTGCGCCACTGCACTCCAGCCTGGGAGACAGAGCAAGACTCTGTACCCCACCCCCCCACCCAAAAAAAAGAGATAAAAAGTGAAGAAAAGAAACTGCCCTGGAACATTCAGGGTTTACAAACACGGACCAAATCACTGGAGGTGTACAGAGTTTATGTCACCCTGGCACAGGGGGCCTACAACTGCCTGTGTTGCTTCCAAAACAAAACAGTCTTTCTTTTTTTTTTTTTCCAGACAGCATCTCACTGTCACCCGGGCTGGAGTACAGTGGCATGATCATGACTTACTGCAACCTCCACCTCCCAGGCTCAAGCAATTCTCCTGCCTCAGCCTCCCTAGTAGCTGGGACTACGGGCCCACAACACCATGCCTAGCTAATTTTTCTGTAATTTTTGTAGAGACTGGGTTTCGTCATGTTGGTCTCGAGCTCCTGGGCTCAAGCAACCCACCCGCTTCGGCCTCCCAAAGTGCCGGGATCACAGGCATGAGCCACCACACCCATCCCAAAACAGCTTTTCTAACTTGACAACATCCAGATAAGCAAACTGCTCACATCCACGACTTCGTCTTTGGACCGAAAGTCAGACACCAGAACGTTCTCCCCATCAGACACTCTGGTAAGCGAGATGCATATTTTGCCGGAAATGAGCTGGTGGACATTGGCCGGGAGGCATCTGCAGAGACCCTGTCGGAGGAACTTGCTTAAGTTGAAGGATGGATGGAAGATGCCAATGTTCCGACTCCTGGCCTTCCGCACAAGATCTGAGAGGACCTGCAGAGTCTGCTCTGGGGACAGGAGACAAATACATGAAAGAATGTACCACACTGGGATGGTAATACTTTTGGCAAGGCCAGAAACCAGACAGCAAGGATGCCACCAACATTTGTCTAGACCAGTACTGTCTACTATGGGAGCCACATGTGGCTATCACGCCCTTGAAATGTGGCTCGTCTAAACTGAGATGTGTAAGATACAAACTGGATTTCAGTGGCTTAGTATGAAATATCTCATTAGTAAATTTTTATATTGAATAGATGTGAAAATGATATTATTTTGGATATATTGGGCTCAATGAAATTAATTCTACCTGTGTCTTTTACTTTATTCAACGTGGCTTCTAGAAAATGCACAATGACATCATGGCTTCCAGTGTATTCCTACCACACAGCAGTGCTGTAGGCCTCAGCCACAGGAATGAGTCTCCCACTTCCAGAAGCCCAGGCGAGCAGGCCTCACCTCCATGCCCCACATAGAGGCCAGGAACATATCAGCATTAGAGCTTTGGCGTAGATGGCCTTAATGCTATCAGGTGCAGGAGATCTGACCTCACTTACTGGCCTGGCCTCTGGGGCTGATCTGCACTCTCCTGGCATGCAAGACCACCCCTCCCAGCCCAACCCCTGGCCAGCCATAAATCTTGGGATGCACAGGGACAGGCAGGCCCCAGCCTGTCCTGACCCAAATCTGATCTTGACTCACAGCTCTCCTTCCCTGAGTGGCCAGAGGGGTGGAATTGCACATGGCTGGCAGGTTCTGCCTGTCCCTCCTGCCAAGTTAGCCTCAGCTCAGATGCACTGAGGTGGTGTGTCCAGGATGCAGCCTCTGGGACATGCTCAGCAGCCCCCAAGTGCACAGCCCTCTGTGAGACAGGGGGTTAAAGCAGGAACCTGGAGCCCTGGAACCCAGGGAGTGGCTCCTGCCAACGCCTCCAGATCCACCTTCCAGGGACTTGGTTGTTCCTGAGCCTCCCTGTGTCCTGCCTGGGAAAGCCCCAGGCTGCACCTGTCCTCTGCCCAGTAAGGAATCCTTTCTATACCAGAGTGAGTGTACTTTAGGCTCCTGGGACCTCTGCATTTGAATTCTGTCCCAATGTAAACATTTGTCCATGTGGGTGTCCACAGGCCACCTTGGGATACAAAAAAGCTGACTTTTATTGTTGCTAAACCCCAGGGTGTGCAAATGATCATGTGGCAGTCTAATCCTCCTGGAGGCCACATTTCCTGCCCTTTGCTCCTCTCCCCCTGGCTTAGGGGAAGGCAGACAGCCAGGACTGTCTAATCCCTAATCCCCACCTCCCAGTCAGCCCAGGGGCTGCCCACTGCTCCTACCCAATGGCAGGGCTTCCTCTACCCGCTTCCTCACCACTGAACAGTCACTCCCTGCTGGCTCTGGCAGGCAGGGCAAAGAGTCCATTGTTAAGGAAGCCCAGATAAAAGGGGGCTAATGGGGGCATAATCTCCTGCCTGGGGACGTCTGGGTGTCAATAGCTCCACAATGCTACTTGCCCCAGCCCCTGCCTACTGGCTCACAACCCCCTCCCCGCCTCCAGGACTGTGGCACACAAATTCCCAGGAAGCATACCACACCCCAGTAGTTCCAGCTAGTGAGAAACAAACCCTCCGTCTGCACCCCCACCACACACACACAGGTACCCACATGGACAAATATTTCATTAGGACAAGATTCAAATGTACGGAATCTCATTTCCAGGAGTACTGAGCCGGAGAGGGGAGGGTGGGCCTAGGTCAGTGGAAACTAGAGGAGAGGATGGGATTGGGGGGTGTCCAGGGATGCACTCCAGACCCCAGGAAGGGTCCCAAACACTGGAGGAGGAGGAGGAGGAGGAAACAACTTTCCTCTTTCAAGGTACCCCTCCCCACCAGACTCCAGTTAGCCTGCCCTGGAGGATGCCCAGGGTTGCCCTTCTGGGAGGCTACCCAGCCCCCAGAAGGCTGGGCTGCGACCCAGAGAGCGTAGGCAGCAGGGCGCAGTGGCTCACGTCTGTAATCCCAGCACTTTGGGAGGCCGAGGTGGGCAGATCACGAGGTCAGGAGATCGAGACCATCCTGGCTAACACGGTGAAACCCCGTCTCTACTAAAAAATACAAAAAATTAGCCGGGCGTGGTGGCTGGCGCCTGTAGTCCCAGCTACTCAGGAGGCTGAGGCAGGAGAATGGCGTGAACCTGGGAGGTGGACCTTGCAGTGAGTTGAGATCACGCCACTGCACTCCAGCCTGGGAGACTGAGAGAGACTCCGTCTCAAAAAGAAAAAAGAAAAAAAGAAAAGAAAAGCGCAGGCGCGGGGTGTCTTGAGTCCCTCAATCCCCAGAGGGAAGGAGCCCACCGTGGGGCACCGGCCAAAGCCCCACTCTTTGTCGGGCCCAGGGCAAATCGGCCCCTCGGCAGCTCAGCCCGTCCAGCACCTCCCGAGAGGACACAGGAGACCCGGAGTCCGCAGGGGCCAGCACTACCCTCCGCCCCGGGTCCCGCTCCCTACTCCCCGTCGCTCCGAGACGCTCCGACTCTCAGTCCGGAGGTGAGGGTCTCCCTTCATGCACGGGCGCCTGATGGGGGTAGGGGTGGGGACGCACGAGAGTCCCAGGCTTCGGCCCGCACCGCTCGGGATTCCAACGCCCCCTTCCCGGGCCCAGGAACAGCGCCCCCGCAGGAAGCATCTGCCCCGGAGGGGGCCCTCGGGATGCACCCCGCCGTGTCCGCGTCCGGTGCCCGCTCCTCCAGGGCCCCGCGACCCCTGGGGATCCCCCGCTCCCCGGCCTAGGGGGGCACCCACTTCGCACGCGGAGCCCGGGCGGCGGCCCCAGACGCACCCAGCGGGATACCGGAGAGGACGCCCACGCAGTGCAACGCCCCGGCCGAAGCGCCGAACAACATGCTCGCGTCGCGGAGGAGGTGCGGGGCGTGCTCGCTCAGGCAGCGGGTCGCCCCGACGTGGTAGAAGCCCAGGAAGCCGCAGCCCGCGAAGGACAAGCTCCAGCCGCGCTCGGCGTCGTTCATGGCGGCGGCGGGGCGGGGGCGCGGGTTCGGATCTGGGACGGGATCGGGAATGGCTCGGGTCCTGATCCGCAGGAGCTCCGCCCGGCGCCCGCAAGCGCTCTCTACCCGGCCTCAGTGTCTCCGCCAGGGCATTCCCAGCGCGACGTCAGCCCCGCCCCCCTCGGACCATGCAAATGAGCCGGCGGGAGGCCCAATGAGCGGGCAGGACGCCCTCCCGGGCGGGGCTTGGAGGGGGATGTGGGTGGGGACGAGGTCTGGCGGGGGATGGGGGCGGGGACGGGGTCTGGGAAGGGGATGTGGCGGGGACCGCGGCTGGGAGGGCGATGGGGGAGGACCTGTGAGGGGGGTCCAGCCTGGGAGCTCCCCCCAGCGACTCGAGAGAAAGCATTTTTCCAAAACTCCAGCAGACACTGCATGTCCTGGAGAGAAACGGCTTCCTTCTGTTTTCCTTGTCATCCGTTAAGTCGGGGGGTGGGAGGGGAGTCGCAGTTGGTGCCCACTTGATCCTTAATATCACGTTGACACTTTATCACGTCCCTTTTGACCCGGGGAGAGCCAGCCTAAAGCAGGCACCACCACCTGAAGAGTCTACTCTCTGCGTTGTTGCAGGCTTTCTGTATGATTGCCTTCAAGTGCTGGGGATATTTTTCATTGAATGACAGTAACATGAAGTGTCCATTTCAAAGTTTCCTTTGTAAGTAAAAAATGTGAATGACGGGTGCTGGGGCTGGGGTCGGGGCCCTGTAGGAACTGGGGAGTGGGGAGTGCTTTGGGAAGCTGAGGCCTGGATGATTCCTGGTGCTCCGTCTCAGTCCCTTAGTCCGTTCAGGTGCGAAAACAAAACACCCTAAAGCGGAGGGGCTTACAAACAAGAGATTTGTTTCTATCTTTTTTCCCCCCAGGCTGGAGTGCAATGGCACTATCTTGGCCCACTGCAGCCTCGGCCTCCCGGGTTCAAGGGATTCTCCTGCCTCAGCCTCCCGAGTAGCTGGGATTACAAGCATGCGCCACCACGCCTGACTAATTTTTTGTATTTTTAGTAGAGATGGGGTTTCACCATGTTGGCCAGGCTAGTCTAGAACTCCTGACCTCAAGTGATCGCCCACCTCAGCCTCCCAAAATGCTGGGATTACAGGGGTGAGCCACTTCGCCTGGCTTATTTCTCTGTCTCACAGTTCTGGAGGCTGGAAAGCCCAAGTTCAAGATACCAGCAGATTTGGTCCCTGGTGAGAGGCATGGCTCATAGAAGGTGCCATCTTGCCACATCCTCACCTCTGGGCCTCTTTGATAAGGGCACCCATCCCATTCATGAGGGTGCCACCCTCTCATCAAATCACCTTCCAAAGGCCCCCGCCTCCAAAGACCATCACCTTAAGGTGTAGGATTTCAACAGATGACCTTTAGTGGGGACACAAACATTTGGATAGTAGCATGCCCTTAGGAGATGCCTAAGAGGCCCCTTGACCTTGACCTACCCCTGGCACTGGGTGGAGCAAGCCCACAGCAGTACATGGGGACAAGTTAGACCTTGGTCCAGAGCTCCTCACTGGAGGACCCTGGTCTGCCGGGCAATAGCGCCCCCAGCTGGAGTGGACCAGGAAGCCCTCCCCCTTCTCCTTGAGACCTGGAGGAATGCAGAGTATGTGAGCTCTGGGGTCAGGCCTCCGCCCTCTCTGTGTCTCAGTGTCCTCAACTGCAGAATGACTGGTGGTGTTGTAAAACAGGTGACATTGCTGTCAGGATTCCAAATGTCACCTGAGAAGCACCTGGACTGGTTGGGTGGTTCATGTTCAACTGAGCTTCCCCAGTCTGCTGCAGTCCTTGCTTTTGCCTTGCCTGGATGGGTAGGGGAGCTGGGAGCAGGGCTGCCTCCTTTCTCTGGGCAGGAATCCCAGGGCATGGGAGCTTCAGGCCTTAGTGAATACCTGGGCTGACTGCCTCATCACATAGACACTTTGTAGATGGAGGCCCAGAGCAAGGCAGGGTCAGGTCCTAAGTCCCGGGGAAAGTCAGGAGAGCTGAGAAGCAGACAGGGGTTCCATCTGTTCCTGACGTGTTGGCTTTGCTGGAGAAGGGCATTACCTACAGTCCTGCCCTAACTGCCGTCCACCCCCACCTCACGCTCAGGGCTGTGGCAGAACTGAGGCTTCTGGGTTGAAGAACTGAGGCTTCTGGAGGGGACAGCTGGGATCAGAACCTCTAGCCTCCTGTACCCATCCATCCCTCCTGCATTGCATGACCAGTCTTAGGACTAATGACAGGAGGGCCAGGCCCTGGCACAGGAATTTGAGGCTGTGACTGAAGGCCAGAGATGAGTCACTCTGCCACCAGCCACAGGCATTCGTATTCTCTTCCTGTCCACCGGCATTCATTCTTGGCCAGCCACACTGGACATCTGTCATCCCCAGTGTGACCCAGATGTGGGCAGGACAGGAGCAGGGCTGAGGACTCACCCCCTCTTTGTCACTGCATGTAGACAGCAGCTGGGGGCCCTCCCCACTTTCCAGAGACAAAGAGAGGACCCAGCTGGGCAAGGGTTTCATGGTCCAGCTCTCTCAGCCCCCCATCCAGCCTCCAGTGGGACAGGCACATGATATCATGGTTGAGACTGCAAGCTTTGGCATCAGACAGCCAGTGCACAAGCCTCACAAGCATCATTTCATCTCTCAGAGCTTCAGTTTTTATATCTGTACCGTGGGGGAGAAAACAGTTGTGTGAGGGGCATTGTGAAGTTAAATGTGATGAACAGAAAGCACCTAGCACAGTGCCTGGCAGTACTGCCCTTATCCCTGATCCCATCTCTCTCCCTCTCTCTCAGTCCGTCTCTCTGTGTCTCCCACTCTCACTGCTACGCATAGCCCCATCTGCAATTGGGATCCAGCTCTTGACTGCCAGCACAGAGTTATAAACATTTCTTATCTTGAACTCAGTGTTCAGGCCCCAGGGAGACTTCTTTGTATCTCTTGAACAATTCTCTCAAAAGAGAAGTTACTGCCTTGCCCATGGTACAAAGAGTTGTGGCTGTGCCCTGCTCACATCAGACACAGACACTACTTGGAAGAATGGAGAGGACTGGTGGCTGAGGCACTTGGGAAGGAGGAAAAGTGAATTCATGTGTCAAAACATCATCAGATGGCATGGATGCTTGCATAAGGAAGTGCTATTTTCCAGGAGTCGTAAATGTTCATTTCCTTCTGGTCTTCAAATTTCAGTTCCCAGTACTCGTGTTATGATGTGGGACTGATTGGCAACATCTATAAGTGAATGCTAAGGACCGCTTTCCTTTTTTTTTTTTTTTTTAGATGGAGTCTCACTGTCACCCAGGCTGGAGTACAGTGGTGCGATCTCGGCTCACTGCAACCCCCGTCTCCTGGGTTCAAGTGATTCTCCTGCCTCAGCCTCCCCAGTAGCTGGGATTACAGGCATGCGCCACCATGTCTGGCTAATTTTGTATATTTAGTAGAGACGGGGTTTCACCATGTTGGCCAGGCTGGTCTCGAACCCCTGACCTCAGGTGATCCGCCCACCTCAGCCTCCCAAAGTGACAGGATTACAGGCGTGAGCCACCTCGCCTGTCCAGGACCACTTTTCAATATCAGACTTTGGGAGACCCTGTCTCAGATAAAAACAAAAAGTCCATGCATTAGAGAAGCTCCTTAGGCATGAGTTCTAGTGCTGTTTGCTGTGGGTTCAAGGTTAATGAATCAACAATATACAGGTTATCAGCCGGGCGGAGTGGCTCACGCCCGGAATCCCAGCACTTTGGGAGGCCAAGGCGGATGGATCACCTGAGGCCAGGAGTTCGAGACCAGCCTGGCCAACATGGTGAAATCCCATCTCTACAAAATAACAAAAACTGGCTGGGCATGATGCCCGTAATCCCAGCTACTTGGGAGGCTGGGGTGAGAGAACCGCTTGAACCCGGGAGGTGGAGTTTGCGGTGAGCAGAGATCGCGCCATTGTACTCCAGCCTTGGCGACAGAGTTACACTCTGTCTCAAAACAAACAAACAAACAAACTAAAAAACAAGTTATCAATTAAGGTGTCTTTAACCAGGAACACACATAAAACAAGGTTATGTATCGATCAGTTGTCAAAAATGTGCCCAGAGCCTGGATGGAACCTAACCCCATCCTTCCCCTAGGAGCAATAACTCAGTCTTGGCTGATCCAGTGTCTGTGGAGACTTTATAAATGTAACCACCATGAATCACAAGAACTGATGGTACGTCACCCCAACATTCACGAAGGGGAGCAAGGAGGTGCTCGAACTCCAGTGTCTATTTCCTCTCTAAAGCTGGAAATACAGATCGTTGCCACCCCTGACCATGCCAGCTCTGTGTGGGCACACTGCGTCCAGACAGTGTTAGCCTGACCTCTTCTCCCTATGCCACTGGGAAAATGAAAGCTGGCATCCCTCACCCAGTTACCAAACCCAGCACCATGAGGACTGACTCTGTGGGAGCTCTCAGCTTCTCTGCCAACCTGCCAGACATCTTGATCTGTTCACAGAGACATTTCTGTCAATGAGAGAACTGGCTAATTCCAGCCATGGGCAAAAACGGGATAGAAACCAGATTCAGGGTGGGGGACAGAACATACGTGAGAACAGCCCTTTGCCTGCTGCTGTCCTCCTCCCAGTGCCCCAGGCTGCATCTGGACCTTCCACGTCCACCCACCTGGCCCGACATTTCCCAACCCACGCTGGCAGCAACAGGTAGGGAACACCGATGGGCCCAGTGCCAGCCTCGCCTCACCTCTGCGCCTCCATCCTTGGCCCAGTGTCCTGGCTCTGGTTGCAATGCGCTCTTTTTTCCTTTTAAAGTTCTGGTAAAATATACATGACATAAAATGTGCCATTTTAACCATTTTAAATGTATAGTTCAGTTGCATTAAGTACATTCACGTCGTGTGCAAACATCACCAGCATCCATCCCTACAACTTTCTTATCTTTCCAAACTGCGACAACCCCCGTTAAACACTAACTCCCCATGCCCCTTCCCCCAGCCCCTGGCAACCACCATCCTGTCTCTATGAATCAGACTACTCTAGGGGCTCCCTGTGAGTGGAATCATACAGTATTTGTCCTTTTGTGTCTGGCTTATTTCACGGAGCATCATGTCCTCGAGGTTCACCCATGTTGTAGCAGGGGTCAGAATTTCCTTCCTTTTTAGGGCTGAATAATACTCCGCTGTATGTATGGACCCTGTTGGGTCTATCCATTCATGTGGTTCCTTCTTGCATCTGTGAACAAACTCCCCTCCAACTCCATCCAGGCCTCAGGTCCCCACCCATCGGCACTGGTCCTTCTGGCTGGGATGCTTCTCAGGTTGGCTCTGTCCCCAGAATAAAACCCAGGGAGTTCCCTGTCTTACACACCTTCCCTCCAACTGCCCTGGTTCTGGGGGAAGAGAATTGCTCACATTAGCAGTGCTGGGAAAGTGTAGAGTCTTGGGTGACCTGAAGGGCTTATTTACCGGGCATGGTGAAGTCAGATGGACACTCCCTGACACACGCCAGAGGCCACATTGCTGGGGCCCAGCATCCACCTGTCTGTCAATGATGATGGGCTCTCCTCTGTCCAGGCAGCATGGTCCCCAGTAGGCACTGCCTTTTTCAACCCCCCTCAGGATACTCCACACAGACATTGTCCTTTAGCTAGCCCGGGTGATGGAGTCAGTGCTGGCCAAGGCCTGGGCTCCATGCCTTCTGCCCATCATGTGACGAGGGCCATCTCTAGGTCCAGAGCATCTGTGGCCACAGAGCCAGGTTTAGCAGCCACAGTGGCTGTGCCTGCCAAGCACTTCTGCTGAGCCCTTCCCACTGTTTAATCTAATAGAGCCTGCTGCCCCTGGCTGTCTTCCTGTATGTGCTGTGGCCACGACCAGCTTAACACATCCAGAACCAAACTCAGTATTTTACAACCCCCCTGACAACTTACCCCTCCTTTTTCTGGAATATCTAGAGCCTCCCTATCCCCATTTTAGCAGCTTTGCTCAGAAGTCTTGGGTCTGTGAGTTCACCAGAGTGGAGAGATGGGTTTGGGGGAAGAGGGACAAGGCAGGAGGCTGTGGAGATAGCCTCCATGGGACCAGCAAGTCTTCACAGAGGGAAAGGCCCTACAGGGGCCATGTTGGGGCTGTAAGGTCCTCTGGATATCTCCTGAGCAGAGTGGATCATGGAGCCAAGGAAACAGGGTCAGCAGGGCAGCTGACCACAGGGCCAAACACGGCAGGAACCTGGAAGTCTCTCTGACACCCGCTGAAGCCCAGTAGTGCTGGGCACGTGGATGACTGAGAGGGGAGAGGGAGACCATCAACTTCCTTTTTTTTTTTTTTTTTTTTTTTTTGAGAAGGAATCTTGTTCTGTCACCCAGGCTGGAGTGCAGTGGTACGATCTCGGCTCAATGCAACCTCTGCCCCACCGGGTTCAAGCAATTCTCCTGTCTCAGCCTCGCAAGTAGCTGGGATTACAGGCGTGCACCACCACACCTGGCTAGTTTTTGTATTTTTTGTAGAGATGGGGTTTCGCTGTGTTGACCAGGCTGGTCTCTAACTCCTGATCTGCCTGCCTCCTTGGCCTCCCAGAGAGCTGAGATTACAGGCCACCACACCCAGCTAGGAGAGCATCACTTTCTTTCTCCAACCTTCAACTCTCCCATTTTCCCCATCTTAGTAACCCCTCCCCATGTCCTTAAGCCAGTAACCTAAGCACCCTGTTTGGTCCACCTCATTCTCTCCCACCCCACATCCAGCCTGCCATCAGGCCCTGGTGACCACCCTCCTAAAGACCCTCCAAACATTTGCTTCTCTCCACCTCCTCTGCTGCTATCCTCATCTGGATCAGGCCTCCAGGAATTTTGCTCCTGGACCCCCAAAAACTCTGGAAAAAAACAGTGTATTCCCTTATGCATTTTAAAATCAATATTATAGGGGAGCCGGCCAGGCGCAGTGGCTCATGCCTATCATCCCAGCACTTTGAGAAGTCAAGGTGGGTGGATTGCTTGAGGTCAGGAGTTTGAAACCAGCCTGGCCAACATGGTGAAACCCATTCTCTACTAAAAATACAAGAATTAGCTGGGCATGGTGGCATGCGCCTGCAGTCCCAGCTACTGGGGAGGCTGAGACAGGAGAATGGCTTGAACTCAGGAGGCAGAGGTTGCAGTGAGCTGAGATTATGCCACTGCACTCCAGCCTGGGTGACAGAGTGAGACTCCATCTCAAAAAAATTAAATAAATAAATATAAAAAGCTTTCATTGGCAGGGTATGGTGGCTCACGCCTGTAATCCCAGCACTTTGGGAGGTCCAAGTGGGTGAATCACTTGAGGTCAGGAGTTTGAGACCAGTCTGGCCAACATGGTGAAACCCCATCTCTACTACAAACACAAAAATTAGCCAGATATGGTGGCACACACCTGTAATCCTAGCTACTTGGGAGGTTGAGGCAGGAGGATCACTTGAACCTGGGAGGCAGAGGTTGCAGTGAGCCGAGATCGTGCCACTGCATTCCAGCCTGGGCTACAGAGTGAGACTCCATCTCAAAAAAAAAAAATTGTGAGGGGAGGAAAAAGATAATTTTCTTCTAGCCATCTGTCTTTTTCCATTTTGTGCTGCTATAATTTATAAAGAATTGCGTAATTTGTAAAGAACAAAAATATATTTCTCACAGTCTGGATGCTGGAAAGTCCAGGATCAAGGCACTAGCATCTGGTGTCTGGTGAGGGCCCTCTTGCCGCGCCCTCACACGGATCAAGGCGCCAGCATCTGGTGTCTGGTGAGGGCCCTCTTGCCGCGCCCTCACACGGATCAAGGCGCCAGCATCTGGTGTCTGGTGAGGGCCTTCTTGCTGTGTCCTCACACTGCAGAAGACGGAAGGGGGAAGGGGGAGTGGGAGGAATGCTGTGTCCTCACACGGTGGAAGATTGAAAGTGAGCAAACCACTCCCTCGACCTCTTTTTATAGCAACACTAATCCATCCTTGAGGCTCCACCCTCAAGACCTAAACACCCCCATTAGGCCCCACCTCCCAATACCATTGCATTGGGGATTGAGTTTCCACATGAGTTTTGGAGGGATTAAACCATTCAAACAATAGCACCATCTTAGGTTCCTTGGCTGGGGCCCTGTAGTTTGGACTGATGAAATTTAGATTCACAAGATAAAAACATACCAGTTTATTTACTATAAGTTTTCCATGACTCGGAGACTCTGGAGTCTCGCTCTGTTGCCCAGGCTGGAATGCAGTGGCGCGATCTCGGCTTACTGCAAGCTCCGCCTCCCAGGTTCATGCTTATAACTTAATCTTTATAAGGCAAATGCTAAGAAGCCACCCACATAAATAAAAGAGTGGGAATGAGAGTTTGTCATAGCAGGGTCACTCATTTATCCAAAAATGACACAGAAATCTGTCTAGAAAAATTATGATTATTATGATTTATTTATTTATTTAGACAAGATCTCACTCTGTTGCCCAGACTGGACTGCAGCGCTGCTATCTCAGTTCACGTCAACCTCAACCTCCTGGGCTCAAGTGATCCTCCTACCCCAGCATCCCAAGTAGCTGGGACCACAGGTGCGTGCCACCATCCCTGACTACTTTTTTAATATTTTGTAGAGACAGGATCTTGCCATGTTGCCCAGGCTGGTCTTGAACTCCTGGGCTCAAGTGATACTCAAATGGCCAGATTTTTAATGATTTATCAGCTGCAAACTTATTTAGGGTCTCATTCAGCTTTGTGGAAGGTGAAGCATTAGAAGTCCCTTAAGTTGCAAAAGGATTTGTTATTCAGGCAACAGAGTCCAACACAACCCTGGTGCCTCCATCGTCCTTTTGTTTTGCACCTAAATGGCCACTTCCCTAGCCCATCCCAGCCCCACATTCCCCTGGCAAGGCTTTTCTTGTGAGTAGTGGAGAAAAGGGACAATGCTGAGGGAGGGGGAGAAAGAAAACAGACCTTGGGTCTTCCACAGAGGCAGGGTCTCAGGAGGATGGTTTTAGGAAAGAACTCGGGAAACGACTCCCTTAACATTAGCTGTGCCTGTGCACCCCTTGGAAAATCCTACATAAGCCCAGAGACATGTGTTCCCCTGCTGCAAGGCCACTGTCCCTGGCAGGTGTCATTTCTTGCAGGTTACTGCAGTAACCTCTTAATGAGTTTCCTTGCCTCAAGCTTGCCCACCTCCAACCTGGCCCCTGCTTAATTGATTACGATGCAAGGCGAATATTGTCCCTCCCTACTTCCTCTTTCCTCTCAAGGTAAAGTTCAAAGGCCTTTGAAGCCTCTAAGCCTTGTCTGCCCGTGAGACCCGGGTTCCCCAATTTCTGGGTTCTGTAACTTTCCGGGGCCTCAGGTTGTCATCAAATTGCTATTTCCTCAGGGAAGACACCCTGCTGGCCCAGTTACAATTAAAGCTCTTTTGGCCCCTGAACTTTTCTTTCAAGGCACGCATTCACTGGACTCAGATAAAATACATGAGAAATTGCTTTCTCCGGCTGACTGTCTGCCTGACTGTAAGCTACAGGAGAGTGAAGACCATGTCTGTCTTGCTCGGTACAGAGTCATCAACTTCTAACCCTGAATCTAGTCCACAGTAGCTCTCAACAGGTGATGAATGAACGAGTGAATACTAAAATGATACCCTTTCCAGGCCAGGCACGGTGGCTTACGCCTGTCATCCCAGCACTTTGGGAGGCTGAGGCACATGGATCATGAGGTCAGGAGATTGAGACCATCCTGGTCAACATGGTGAAACCCCATCTCTACTAAAAATACAAAAATTAGCTGGGCGTGGTGGCAGGCGCCTATAGTCCCAGCTACTCGGGAGGCTGAGGCAGGAGAATTGCTTGAATCAGGGAGTCGGAGGTTGCAGTGAGCCGAGATTGCACCACTGCACTCCAGCCTGGCGACAGAGAGAGACTCCATCTTAAAAAAAAAAAAAATAGGGATTGTGGAAAAAAAAATAAAAGACAACAAATGAACAAAATAGTTCTCCAGAGAATTTTGCAAGGTTCCACTGCATTGCTCATGGGAATAAGTGAAGAAGCTGGGCTTGTGGCTTGTGAAGAAGGGGCTCTGGGGAGGTGGAACTGGTAGCAGAAGGACCACATAGTGGGTACTGCAGGAGCCCAGAGAGGTGGCAGCTT